>NW_024722335.1:280000-287500 GCF_018991925.1 Homarus americanus
CACACTCCACTGAGCACCTCCTAGTAACAAACTGGACAGGAATGTCTGGAGTTTGGCCCAGATATTCCACGATAGCGAACCTAACCTAACCTAACCTAACCTAACCTAACCTAACCTAACCTAACCCCTTCCCCTTCACCTTTATTACCTCTCCCATCAAAGGTACTCTAGGTAAACTTGTTCATTGTGTATACCTGGACACTGTGTATACCTGGACACTGTGTATACCTGGACACTGTGTACACCTGGACACTGTGTACACCTGGATACTGTGTACACCTGGATACTGTGTATACCTGGACACTGCGTATACCTGGACACTGTGTACACCTGGACACTGTGTACACCTGGACACTGTGTACACCTGGACACTGTTTCACTTGAGTGCCTGTGTTGTGTTGTCCAGTCTAAGCCTCACGAGATCCCATCCTTTCTTTGCCCTTCTTCCCATCCCTTCTTCTCTCCCCATCTTCTCCTTTCTGCCTCCTATCCCTTTCTTTCTCTCCCCATCTTTCCGCTCCAAACCCATCCTCTCTCTCCCACCCCTTCCTTCTCTCCCCCATTTCCCCCCTCCCAACCTATCTTCTCCCCAGGACGAAAAGGAGATTATACTATTCACCCCTTCCTTCCACCCCACTCCTGTCATGTTTTCATAGTTCCTCACCCCTTGCTCCCCCATCTTTCTCTCCCTCCCCCTCTCTCCGCTTTTTTTTCTCCTCCTCTCTCTTTTTCTCCCCTTCCTCTGTCTATCTTGTCGTTTGTCCATCTCAATTTTTCTTCTTCTTTTTTTCGCTTGTTCGTTTCCTTATTCACTCACTCCACTCACCTCACCTCTCACACACACACACACTCTCTCTCTCTCTCTCTCTCTCTCTCTCTCTCTCTCTCTCTCTCTCTCTCTCTCTCTCAACAAACAACAACACCACACTTGGGACCTGACAATAACACTAACCTTCACCACCACGACCCGTCCTGTTTACCAGTTAGCAGCGGGCCCCCAGCAGTGGTGTGGAGTCTAATGGACCCTCGTCCTAATGGGCCCCATCCTAGCCTCACCTAACCATACAGGAGGGAACCCATTAAGACTTGAACAACAATCCTATGGTATGGTCGGGCTGGATTGGAATGGGTTGGCGGGTTGGTCGGGTGGTTGGGTCGGGTGGGTGTGGGTGGTGGGTTGGGTCGGGTTGGGTCGGGTGGGTCGGTGGTGGTGGGTGGGTTGGTGTGGTCGGTGGTGTTGGGTGTCGGTTGTGGTGGTGTGTGTTGTCGTGGTGGTCGGTGGTGGGTCGTGGGTGGGTCGGGTTGGAGTCGGGTTGGGTTGGGTCAGGTCAGGTTGAGTTGGGTCAGGTGGAATCTGGTCAGATCAGGTCGGGTTGGGTCCAGGTTGGTCGGGTTGGATTAGGTCAGGTTGATCTGGTCTGGTCTGGGTCAGGTACAGTATGTGGAGTGAGGGATGAGGTCAGTGCTGGAGTGATGCAGTGCAGGTGGGTGGAGTAAGAAGGGATGGGGGAGGATGGGAAGGGGAGTGGGGGGAGGGTGGAGGGGGAGGGAGTGGAGGGGAAAGTAAAGAAGATTATAACTTTCCCCAACACCTTTCCTTACTAAACACAGGTGAAGTTCAATCATTACTGCATCAGCTGTTACTCGACCTCCAAGCTCGTCCTCAATGCCCTGACTCTCTGTCCTGGGTTTAGTTCACGTCAGCCTTGACGTTACGGTTCACTCGACGCCCACGACGCCACCTCCGCCCTGGCCACAAAAAGTGGTCGCTAGGCGTTGACTGGCCTACACCTGGAGGCCACAACCCTCTACCACCGACACTTGGAGGCCACAACCTTCTATCGCCGACACTTGGAGGCCACAACCCTCTAACTGGTGACTTGGTGTGTGTGTGTGTGTGTGTGTGTGTGTGTGTGTGTGTCCTCTGCCAGTATTTTTATTCATGGGAATTTCACGCCACTTGGCACAAATGGGGCGTATGGATAGGTGACGAGCGTGTTGCACCACTCCGACGAATACGCCCGTGTGTCCGTCCGTCTGTCCGTCCGTGTGTCTCATCTTTACAACCATGGTTACACACCATTTTAAAACTACCCTCAAACTTTCTCCAATAATCCATAACTTTCTAACAACATCCTAAATCCAAGGATTACTGAATAAAGATAAATAAATATAATAGTATACCATCAACACAAATATACATTTTCTATAAAGGGAGAAACTAAAAAAAAATGGATTACTCAAGACCTGTTTCCTTATATCTTACACACAGAGTAACCTTCGCCTCTATACTTTCTTCACAAATAATAATAAACCAAGTCCCAGGTTGCTGATCTGACTCTCTGCCTCATTTACACACAATTGCAGGGTGTCAATTATTTCTCTTGCTTTGACAACACAATATACCTATATCGTTTCTCACTATTGATCTTTTTTATGGTCCTTTATTATTATTATTATTATTATTATTATTATTATTATTATTATTATTATATTTTCGCCCCCCAGGCCCTAATGTGGGTCATTGACCTATGCCCGGGCGGACTAATCCCGTAAAATAAAAATTAAAAAAGTTACAGGGACATATACTACTGTAATCTCCTATGAAAAGTACTTCTGTAATTTGAAAAATACTTTTACATTATGAATGAAATATATTGCTGTAATCCCATGAAATTTTTTTGTAATCTTCAATGCAAAATGCTTCAGTCCCTATGAAAAATAAATTTGAAACATCCAAAAACAGTACTCCTGTAAGCTACGTTAAAAATACTTTGTAACTGTAAAATACTGTACCCTGCAATCTTGAAAAGTAGTTCCGTAATATTCCATGAAATACACTTATGTAAATTATAGGAGAAAAGTTTTCCTACCTGTAATTTGGTCTTCCTCACCTGTCCAGATACTACCGTCTCACCTAACTACCCCCATTAATTCTCTCACTCAACTAGACTATTTTTGGTTCACATACGTCTAGTGAACCTCGTATTGTCCAGATAGATAATGAAAGAAGAAAAAACTCCGCCAATTCATACTTTTACAAATTATCAGGTGGAGAAAAGTCAACAATACTCAAAGCTGACACGAAGCTAATGTCAGCAAATACTCCAAGCTGGCACGAATCTAATGTCAGCAAATACTCCAAGCTGACACGAAGATAATGTCAACAAATACTCCAAGCTGACACGAAGCTAATGTCAGAAAATACTCCAAGCTGGCACGAATCTAATGTCAGCAAATACTCCAAGCTGACACGAAGATAATGTCAGCAAATACTAAAAGATAACACCAACCAATAAAAATACAGAGCTTTCCATCGGCTACAGCACACTACAGGTAACACAGGTGAAAACATAACAATCAAGAAGCGACAGGTAGGTGGAAAAGGTTACCGGATAAGCTATATGCACCTGTGTGGCTGAGAATCTGAACCGAGCATTAAAGTGTACAGCTGTGTGTGTGTGTCAATATGGTGGGGATGGTTGGGGGTGGTGGAGGTGGGGGTGGGGGAAGTAAGTCCAAACAACACAGCCCTGGATACAACAACAGAGGGCCCAGGGAGAGTGGGAGAGGGAAGGGAGATGAGGGGGGAAGGGAGATGGGGGAGAGGGAAGAGGGGAAAAGGAGAGAGGGGAAGGAGAGAGAGGGAGAAAAGAAGGGGAGGGAGGGGGAAGAGTGGCTCCATCCTCCTCCCAGACCAGCTGATCCAACACAAAGTCGTTTCTGGCCAACCACTCAACCGAATTACAGAGCTGACTCAACGCGCCACACGGAACCAGCAACTGGATCACCCGGCACTCCACAACCACAAGTGCCAGTGTTAGTGTTTCCGCCACGATGAGTTGGATAACCAGTGCCTCCAAGCTTACTGATAGTTGGTACCAAGTTAGCGCCAGTAAATCCCATGACCAGAAGCGACGGTGCCTTGGTGGGTAGTGGTGGTGGTGTTCAAGACGGTGATGCATACAGTAGCCAATACACCAGGTGAAGACAGGTGGAATACACGAAATACAATTTATAGGATACAGAGTTTATTTGGCCAAGGGACCTTCAAGTGTAGAAGAGGTTTTCCAGCGCGTAGTTGTGAGACCTGTGAAGGAGTGATAGAAGTTTCCAGCGAGTAGGAAGAGGAGGGGGAGAAGAGAAGAGACGGAGAAAGAGAAAGGGAGGAAGAGGAGGAGGAGAAGAAAGAGGATGAGGAGAAAGAGAAGTTTAGCTAATATCTAAAAAAAAATTATCTATTTAATCTCCCCCCCCCGCCCACTCTGTCATCTCTCCACCTACTCTGTCATCACCCCGCCTACTCTGTCATCACCTTACCCACTGTCATCACCCCACCCACTGTCATCTCTACGCCCACTGTCATCACCCCCGCCCACTGACACCACCCCACCCCACTGTCATCACCCACCGCCCACTGCCATCAACCCCACCACCGTCATCACTCACCCACTGTCATCTCTACGTCCACTGTCATCACCTCCGCCCACTGACACCACCCCACCCCATCGTCATCACCACCGTTATCAACCCCACCCACTGTCATCACCCACCCATCATCTCTAAGCTCACTGTCATCAATGCCCACTGACACCATACTCCCCACCCCACTGTCATCACCACTGCCCACCACACACTTAATACTACACATACCCCCACTCTACCACACACTGAATGCCCGAAAGATAGCAGTCGTGAAAGGAATTTACTCACATTTTTTTTTTTTTCCCTTCCAGCAATTTTGGGGCGGCCATGTTTGATCTCGAGGTCCTGGAAGCGATGCTGGAAGAGACTTTGAAGAGGCCAAAAGTCTCTTACAGGGAGATGGTGAATGGCTGAGGGGCGAGGAGAGGAGAGGAGAGGGAAGCAGGATTAAATTTCGAGTCTCAGTTTTACGGATCTTCAAAAATTTGCGATTTTTTTTCCTCACAGATTTTTAGGAATTTTGTGATATTTTCTTTTATATATATATATATATATATATATATATATATATATATATATATATATATATATATATATATATATATATATATATATATATATATATATATTTATATATATATATACATAGTATATATTTTTTTTTAAGGATTTTCGTAAATTTGAAATAATATTATGGATCTTCGAACAATAAAAACAACTTCTATGGATTTTTTGAAATTGTGATAAAATTTTGGAAACTTTCAGAAAATTTGGTGATGACTGATAAATTTTCAGATAACGAGAGGTGAAACACTGATCAGATTTTGGAAGAAATTAACAGATTTCCAGAATTTTGTTGAGACAAGAGATTTTTTTTCCAGGAATTATCAGAAATGTGATTTACTTAAAATTTGTGAGAAAATTTTACTGATTTTCTAAAATTTAGGAAAATCTGTCTTATTAATATTAATTTTTTTTTGGTCTGAGAGAGAGAGAGAGAGAGAGAGAGAGAGAGAGAGAGAGGTGAATGGAAGGGAGGAGGAAGAAGCGTAAACAGAAAGAAGAGAAGATATAGAAAACTGATGATAAAGAGGGAACACGAAGACATGGAATAAGAGGGAGGAAGAGATAAAAGAAGAGGAAGAGAATAGAATAAACAGGAGGAGGCAAAAGGGGAAACAGAATGAATGGAAGAGGGAGAGGGAGAAATGAGGGGAAGAATGAGAGAAGGGAGGAGGATGGTGGGAAAAGGTAAGAAGGAGTAGACGAAGGAAAGGGAGAAAGATGAAGAAAGGAAAGAATAGAAAGCAGGAGAGAGAGTAGAAAGGAAAGGGGGGGAGAGAGAGGGAGAGAAAGGAAAGGACAGAGAGGAGAGAAAATAAGGGGATGGGGTGAATGAAGGAAGATAAAGGAAGGGGGAATAGGAGAGAGAGGGAGTAGAAGAGGAGGAAGAGAGGAAGGTAGAGAAGAGAAGAAGAAGCAGAGGAGACAGAAGGGAGATGGAAACAAAGGAGGGAATGAGGGTACAGGAATAAAGAGAGAGGATAGAAGAGAAGGAGGAGAAGGAGAATAAAAGAAAGAAGGAAGACAAAGAAAGACAAAGGCAGCACAATGCAAACAAAAATTAGAACTGAAAATAGAAATAAACAAAGAAGAAGAAGAAGAAGAAGAAGAAGAAGAAGAAGAGCACGACAAGAGAAAGACAAAATATTAGGAATGAAGTTCTGAAAGGAGAGAGAGAGAGAGAGAGAGAGAGAGAGAGAGAGAGAGAGAGAGAGAGAGAGAGTCAGTAGTACCACTGAAACACTATCATTGAAACACACACACACACACACACACACACACACACACACACACACACACACACACACACACACACACACACACACACACACTCCACACACACACACACACCTTATTTTTGGGTCTTAGTGTTTATAAATGTTTGTTGTTCCGGTGTAATAATAATAATAATAATAATTAACGGTTTATTGAAAGAGCTTACAGCCAGAAGGCTGAAAATAAATATACAGTTACATATTTGGGGAATGGGTTACACAAATAATATATACAAGGACATAAGTGACACAAATAAGACATATAGTAACTTAGGATGGGGATCAGCTCAACTACAGTTCATTTCAACATAGTGACAGTGTAGGGAGTAGTGTTTACTGGGAGTGTGTGTGTGTGTGTGTGTGTGTGTGTGTGTGTGTGTGTGTGTGTGTGTGTGTGTGTGTGTGTGTGTGTGTGTGTGTGTGTGTGTGTGTCTGTGTGTGTGTGTGTGTGTGTGTGTGTGTGTGTGTGTGTCTGTGTGTGTGTGTGTGAAGCAAAAAGTGAAAACTAACCTTAACCAAACATTTCACTGATACTCTTTTATGTTATTCTTCCTCCACCCTCCTCCCTTTCTTCCTCCACCCTCCTCCTCTTTCTTTCCCTCCACCCTCCCTCCCTCTTCCTCCACCCTCCTCCTCTTCTTCCCTCCACCTCCTCCTCCTCTTCCTCCACCTCCTCCTTCTTTCCTCCACCCTCCTCCTCTTCTTCCTCCACCCTCCTCCTCTTCTTCCTCCACCCTCCTCCTCTTCTTCCTACCTCCCCACATAAAAAACAACCTTATGGGTCAGGCAATAAACTACCAGGGCCTCGCTCCTGCCATGATAAACGAACCCCCATCAACGTGGTTTTTTCCCCCATATCTCTCCTCTCATTGGCTCACACGGAGGAGCATGGTGATTCAGGTGCCTCGTTACAACCATCAACTACGTCATCGTCACAACACAGGGGAAAAAAGACCCAACATGGCGGAGCTCAGCAGTGACTTCACACACACACACACCCACACACACACACACACACACACACACACACACACACACACACACACACACACACACACACACACACACGGAAAATGAGAGAGAGGGAGAGAGAGAACCGACAGCGGTGTGTTAAAGTCTTGACGTCGGGTGTCGGGGGCGACATCATCGGGCGGCAGTGTCGGGATAACAAAACTCTTATTTTTAAACTTGGTGATGTAGCAAACCTTGATGCCGAGGGAGGGAGGGAGCTGTTGTA
>NW_024722335.1:292500-392500 GCF_018991925.1 Homarus americanus
ATGGATCATAGATTTAGTGTAGAAAACGGATAGAAAAAACGGATAAAAGGACATCAAAACGGTAATATAAACACCATCCAAACAGTAGGAAAAAATCCCCGCCAAAAAGTTAAATAAAAAAAAAAAAACCGCGCGCAAAACAACTTATATGGCTCCATCCCTTATCTATGACATCATGAGGTGCTCCCCACAGCCGTTATCCCCCTCTTACAGGTGCCCCCCACAGCCATCACCCTCTTCCTACACGTGCCCCCATAGCCGTCACCCTCTTCCCTGCAGGTGCCCCCACAGCCGTCACCCTCCTCCTACAGGTGCCCCCATAGCCCGTCACCCTCCTCCCTGCAGGTGCCCCACAGCCGTCACCCTCCTCCTACAGGTGCCTTCACAGCCGTCGCACTCCTCTACAGGTGCCTACAGGTGCCCCTACAGGTGCCTTCACAGCCGTCACCCTCTTCCTACAGGTGCCCCCACAGCCGTCACCCTCCTCCTACAGGTGCCCCCACAGCCGTCACCCTCCACCAGACAGGACGGGTGAACCTTGACATTACTCAGAGCCACGTCGCTGTTGTGGGACAAATCGGACCACGTCATTAAGTGTTGCCACACGTACACCTTCCACTAACTAACACTAAAGTTAACAAAATTATTCTGATGTTTTAATAGTTAATAAAGTGCTGTTATTAATGTAGACAATGGTAATGTCTATAACCGCTGGAGATATAGATGACAACTTTATAAAAAGAT
Organism: Homarus americanus; assembly: GCF_018991925.1. Classification (NCBI taxonomy): domain Eukaryota; kingdom Metazoa; phylum Arthropoda; class Malacostraca; order Decapoda; family Nephropidae; genus Homarus; species Homarus americanus. The sequence continues at coordinate 293,245 of NW_024722335.1, forward strand.
ACACATTTGAGGCTCAGTTAATACCTCGGGCTCAGAGTCCTCCCGTTTACGCCTACACTGACGTCACAACCATTCACAGGCTGGCAGGAAGTGATGCCATAATTTCTACATTTATATTATTTCATTTATAAAAAAAAAGAGGTTCTGTGTTTCGTGATTTTTTAGTGATAAAATATGACATTAATATCTGACTTAAACCCCCCGAGTGCCTCATAAAAAAGTAAATATCCTTTGGAGTTTTTTGTTGAAGTAAAAACATTAAAAGAACGTTGGCAGGACAGTAGTAAGATGCAGGGGTACCAACGGAAATGTTTATTATGCGGAAGATAACATTAATGTGTCATATAAACATTACTAAAACACTGTTATAACATTATCTGCCAGGTTAAGACGAGGAGCGTGTCACATAAAACATTAAACACTGATATACTCGGGTTGATACTAACATTATTAACACAATGATATGTTATTGGTTTTGGGAAGATTCGATGCTTGAGCAGAACACACACACACCCCCACAACACCCCTCCCACACCCACAACACCATCCCCACACACACACAACACCCCACCCACCACCCACACACACACCACACCCGTCATAACTCCGCCGTCTTACCCTGGTTTACGAGCGCCACTAAAAACCTAACTTCCCTCAGGCGGCCGCCACACATCCCAGGTCTCACTGTACCCAGAAATTCGTATCAGACTGGCATTAAAAAGTTTACTATCTTACCTACCAAAGTTTATGGCCAATTCTATAAATAATTTGCGACTTCTGTCTTAACATTAATATACTTTTTTTTTGTCATCTACTTTACGTTACATTCATCATCTACCTCGTGTTACACTCTTTATCTGAACCGTCACCTCCTATCATCCGTTTCTCTTTGCATTCTTTATCAACTTTCTCAACTCACACAAATTATCATCTCCCTCTGTCTCCTCCCCCCTACACCGTCACTTACAGAAGTTAATAAATACATCAAAGACTCACCTGTCACCTGCCCCTACACCTTCCCTCACCTGTCACCTGCCCCTACACCTTCCCTCACCTGTCACCTGCCCCTACACCTTCCCTCACCTGTCACCTGCCCCTACACCTTCCCTCACCTGTCACCTGCCCCTACACCTTCCCTCACCTGTCACCTGCCCTACACCTTCCTCACCTGTCACCTGCCCCTACACCTTCCCTCACCTGTCACCTGCCCCTACACCTTCCCTCACCTGCCTGATCTGCTTTATGACTCATTACCAACTCCAACCAAAGTGAAAGTGATAGAACTTCCATCACTTTACCTGTCAGGTTTAATATAGCATTGGCAAGGTTCACAGAATATATCATAATAGCCATACATACATACATACATACATACATACATACACGTGATTTATAAAACAATAAAATAAAAAATACTCGGCAGACAGATAATGGGCGTTCCACTTGACAAACTCCTCTTCACGTAAACTATTTTGTATAATCTCTCTCTCTCTCTCTCTCTCTCTCTCTCTCTCTCTCTCTCTCTCCTGATAACTGGCTTTAACCTAAAAATACTTTCTCTTTTATGTATTTATTTGACTATTTTTTCAGGTGTTCATCTTTTCTTTGAAGTTTCCTAGCTCATATTCATCATCTTCTCCTTTTTATCCTTATATTTGCTGTACCCAGTTATCAACCTCTTCCTACCCTACCCCCCTCTCTCTCCTTACCCTCTACCCTGATGCCCCTAGTCTCCCCTACCTGCTACTCTCCCTTACCCTCTCCACCCTTATCTCCCCCACCCATTCCTAACCATCACCACCACCCACCCTCTTCCACCAACATTATTTACACCCATCACCCCTTCTCCACACACCATCAATCATCCACACCTCCCTCATCCTCCACCACCCCATCACCCCCCCCCCCTTTCCTCCTCCTCCTCCCCAACACACCCACCTCTTCCCACCACCACCAACCCCGTCTTCACCCCTACTCCATCCCACCACTACCACCCACCCCCACCCATCTCCTTCCCTCCTCCACCCATTACCCCTCTCCCACCCACCCACCCAACGTCCTTCGCTCCCTCTACACCCACCAGGAAGAGAATTAACTTACCGTAATTTTTCCTCTATAGAGTATCAGGGGAAAAAAAACTATATATTTCCTGACATAATTAGCTGCTGAAGTCGGAATGGCAGTCGTTTTCAGGGTTGAACGCTCAGTGACATCAGCTAATTTCACAGACGATGGACTTGCTTGCCTGCATCACGGGGGGTCTATCTGTCTGTCTGTCTGGCTGTCTGTCTGTCTGTCTGCTTGTCTGCCGCGAGAAAGGAGGGAGAGGAAGGGGGCCTGTCTGTGTCTGTCTGCTTGTCTGCACCGCGACGAGGGGGAAGGGAGGGGCGGCCTGTCTGTCTGTCTGCTTGCTTGTACCGCGACGAGGGGGATGTCTGTCTGTCTGTCTGTCTGTCTGCTTGGCTGCACAGCGAAAAGGGGGGGGCATATGTTGCAATTCTTTATGTCTGTCTGTCTGTTTCCATCCATCTGCTTGTCTATCTGTCTGTCTGTCATTCTGCCTGTTTGTGTGCGTTTCTGCTTGTCTGTCTATCTGTATCTATCTGCTTGTCTGTCTGTCTGTCTGTCTGTCTGTCTGTCTGTCTGAGCAGTGGTAGCCAAGGTCAGGTCGTGGCGAGACAAAAAGTAACGCGAGTCGACCTTTGTCTGGCCCACAAATTCTCTCTATCTCACTATCTCTAATCTCTCTCTCACTCACTATCTCTAATCTCTCTCTCTCACTCACTATATCTAATCCATCCCTCACTCTCTTTAATGTATCTCTCTCACTATCACTAATCTATCTCACTATCTCTAATCTCTCTTTCTCTCTCTCTCTCTCTCTCTAATCTCATTAATTCCTTTATCTTCCTTCCCCTTGTCTCTATCTCTTGATCTCTATAACCTCTAATTTTATCATTCTCCCTTACTCCTTAATCGTCTTATATCCTTTTAACTCTCTTTCCTTCTCCCATCAGTAGTAGTAGTAGTAGTAGTAGTAGTAGTAGTAGTAGTATCACCATTATCACCATTCACATCATCATCATTCTCACCATCATTAACACAAGTCAGTAGTGGCGGTACAACGTTCCCGGGATGGTCATCAGGTAAGCAGCTCACACCTCCAGTAATTGCCTGCCACTTAACGAGGCCATTCAACCTCCCACCAGCTATTTACATAAAACTTTTCTGGATACTTACTCTACTTTACTACTTTTCCTACTACGGTACTACTTTTTGCTAGTACTGCTTTACTATTTTAACACTTTACTATTGATACTATTATTGCTACATTGCTATTAAACTTCTTCACTACTATTACTATTATTATTACAACTACTACAACTTTACTACTAATACTACAATTAATTTACTACCACTACTATTAATATAATTACTACTATAACAACTACTACTACCACCACAACAACAACCACCATCACTAAAACTACAACCACCATCACTAAAACTACAACCACCATCACTAAAACTACAACCACCATCACTAACACCGCCACAACCACTACCACCACCACAACAACAGACCCACCTTTCTACCAGACACCAGCTATATTAAGACACACACACACTATGTCCCATTTTGGTCGTCTGGTGTGACTGGTGAGTTGATGACGTCACAACAAGCTTATGACGTCATTATGGTGAACCTCGTGAGCTGTTGTGTTGCCTCAGTTGGGTTGTTATATATATTACGCGTTTAATAATAATAATAATAATAATAAAACTAACAACACTGAATATAACCACCACTAACAACAACAACAACAACAACAACAAATAATATATTTACAAAAACAATAACAAATACAATAATAATAATGAACAACTTACAATAATAATAAATCAGCTGTTTCTACTACTATTGCCTGTCCAATTAATATCAAGAAAAACGTTATCAAAGGAGAGTTGTGTGTCTGGATTAATTGTATCTAAAGAGGTTATGTTTATAATTATAAACACTTAACCGTGTGTGAAGTGTACAGGATTTGTGTTGACATTTCAAGTGATCTTATACTATGCTGAGTCTCTCACGTCGTCACACATTCACTTGGATGTTGAGAGCCAGGTAGAGCACTCGGCCGTCATCAGGAGAGAGGTGAGCCAGGTAGGCACTCGGCCGTCATCAGGAGACAGGTGGGCCAGGTAGAGCACTCGGCCGTCATCAGCAGAGAGAGAGACAGGTGGGTCAGGTAGAGCACTCGGCCGTCATCAGCAGAGAGAGAGACAGGTGGGTCAGGTAGAGCACTCGGCCGTCATCAGGAGAGTGCTGCAGTATTGTGGGTTTAAGCAGTACCATCCCCCAGAGAGAGTGGCTGGGGAAGGCGGCCACGCGGGACGATGATCCATGAGTTTGGCCAATATCCGTTCCATGAGGGGCGTGAGGGGGTCGTGCCCGGGCCATCAACCGGTTCTTGCTGCTCCGGATAAAAGCGTATTCACCTGGAATTTCCCTACATCCTGTACCAACATTTTCCCCGGTGTCTCTGCACTACAATATCTGCTCCACTACGCCTTCTGTCTCCCAATGTATGCTTATATATATATACATCGTACTGTGTATATTTTTGTTTACCCTTTACATCATCCAAACTTTTTTTTTTTATCTCTTGTGGACTGTCTTGAAAAAGGTGTCCCCCCCCCTAAAAAAATAGATCTCTTTTGCGTTTCATCGTTCAGTTATTTCACCCCAGTTTATGCATCCCTCGATGTGTTGGGGGGAGGGGGGAAGGAGGGGAGGGAAGGGGGGGGGACGTAAGGAAGGTTCTCTATGTTAAATGACACAAGCTCTATCGTGTATACTGCTAACACAGCCTCGCACACAACGACCTGTCAGTCTTCTTCTCCTTGCCAGTCCTCATTTACGTGTCGTGTGGATGTTATCGTTCACAGAGGAGTTCACTGGTAGACTGCCGATAAACACTTAGTAGCACAGAGTCTGGAACACTCGTCTAAGTCCCTGAAGCACCCGGCTGAGCCCTAGGAATCTCAACACACTGCTGAACAACAAGTCTGCAACACCTTACTGAAGTCGCCGAGCTTGGAACACCTCACAGCAGTATCTCGAGGCTCTCCACCACCACAAACCAAACCTAACCTAACCATAACCCAACCTAACCTAACGTAACCTAACCTAACGTAACCTAACCATAACCCAACGTAACGTAACGTAACGTAACGTAACGTAACCTAACCTAACCATAACCCAACCTAACCATCTTAAACATCAACAACCAGAAGTATATAAACTCTACCCCGCCCCTGCAGCAAGTGACCCCCCGCCCCGTGATAGTGACAGGCGCAGCACTTTCATCGTTTGTGCGCCAAGTTTTAATACACACGAGGCGACGGGGAAACACTTTTAACGAGTTCACAGACGTGGTTGGCATATGCTAGAATGGCGCGACCAGACACAACGAACGAACCCTTTAAATCTCTAGCTAACATAAAGAGGTTGGACCCTACGACTCTCGACGTCCGGGACCGTTAAAGGATTAAGTTAGGTAAATTTCTTTCCTCCCGTAAATGTAGGTGAGTTAAGGTGCCGAGTTAAGGTGCCGAGTTAGTGTCACGGGTCTCGGGGATAATACAGGGTGGTGCATAAGTAGGATGGATAAATGATACAAATGTTCTCGGTAAAGCGACTTATGAGCCACCCTGTAAGTGATAATACAGGGTGGTGAATAAGTTCGCCTTACCGAGAAAGAATAAATAAAATAATTACTCTTTGCTTACTACACCTTAAGTTTGATCAACGTACTGTAACTCTAACCTAGCCTAGCCTAGCCTAGCCTAACTTAAACCTAGCCTAACCTAACGTAACCTAACCTAAACTAACACAAACCCAACCTAACCCAGGAAAACAAAACATCAGCTTTAAGGTGTTAAATCATCAGTGAAATAAGCTGAATGAGGGAGGGACTAAATTTCAGGTGATCAGGTAGGCCTATACATTTTACAGATGATTGTGTAGGCCTATATATTTTACAGGTGATCGTGTAGGCCTATATATTTTACAGGTGATCGTGTAGGCCTATATATTTTACAGGTGATCGGGTAGGCCTATACATTTTCCTACTATAATTCAAGTTTAGGATAAAAACAAAAACTCAATAAGATCCTCTAAGAATGAGTTTCCTTGGCCGGTATAAGACACAAGATGGCGACTCCCGGATGATCTCGAAGGTGAAGAAGAAAATAAAACCATTGGTGTTGCTGAAGGACTCCTGAGGCCCCATTTACCTGAGGCAGAGTAAACAGTGGTGAGGGGAGAAGCGGGTGAGGGAGACGGGTGAGGAGGGGGAGAGAGACGGGTGAGGAGAACACGGAGTAAGGAGGAGACAGGTGAGGAGGGAGACGGGTGAGGAGGAGGCAGGTGAGGAGGCAGGTGAGGAGGCGGAGTGGGAGGAGGAGACATGGTGAGGAGGAGACACAGGTGGGGAGGAGGAGACACGGAGTGGGGAGGACGGGGAGAGAAGCCAGATTGAGGAGGGGGGAGAGGCGGGTGAGGAGGGGGAAAGACATGAGTGAGGAGGGGGGAGAGACGGGTGAGGAGGGAGACACGGGTGAGGAGGGGGAGAGAAACGGGTGAGGAGGGGAGAGAGAGGCAGACAGACAGACAGACAGACACACACACACACACACACACACACACACGAGGCATGAAATAACATCAAATTCCCCATGTCAAGATTTTGTGAAAGTACATTATTATTTATTTCTCAAGTCAAAATATCTGTCGAAGCGAGTCTCTTAGTTTTCGTCACCTGTTAATAGATATTGATGTATATAAATTAGTCTTCAGTTATAATACTCTACTGATCTGTTGACATACCTAACACGTTATATAAACCTCATAAGAAAGATCTAAGTAAAAAAATAAGACTAAAGTAGTTTTATACAAGAACAATTATCCAGTATTGTATATTGAAAAGAAAAAGAATCAGCTTTATTTGTTTTCTTAAATAGAATAAGTAACAAAATATTATAACTTGTTAAATTCTCGGCATTTTAGTTCAAATCTGGATATTCTAAGTAAAATCGGGGTATTCTAGTTAAAATCTGGGCATACTGGTTAAAATCTGGGCATTCTAGTTAAAATCTGGACATACTAGTTAAAATCTGGGCATGGTAGTTAAAATCTGGGCATGCCAGTTAAAATCTGGGCATACAAGTTAAAATCTGGGCATTCTAGTTAAAATCTGGACATACTAGTTAAAATCTGGCGACACTTAAGTACAAAACTAGTTCAAATCTGAGTTTTTCCATGATTATATGTAGTGAAAAAAAAAGTATTTCTGATAATTTCAAAATATAAATTGTTATTTCTCGGTAACATGAAAACTTTCTCCTCATATATTTAATGAGAAGAAAAAAATTGTGTTTTCTAAGAATCTGAAAAAAAAACGATTACAATTCCATCACGTTGAAAAATACTGAGGAAAAAAATCCGTTATCTTTTAATATGTTCGTAATAAAATGGAAAACTTTGTCACTTTTTTATAACATGAAAAGAAAATATTACCTGTTTAGTGAAAAGAAACATAAAATCATTAAAATTGTTAAAAAGTATATAATTAAACTTTTAATACTTATCAAAAGTATATATTGATATTTCCAAATAAAAAAATACACGAAAAATATATCCTATTTCATACCACTACTTATTTTATTTTTAAACTTCATCCAGAAAAAAAAGTAAAAACTATATAGAAATTTATAATGTGTTTCTTCTGACCATTAACCGAAGAAAAAAATATTTCTCACTCGGAACGAACACACACACACACACACACACACACACACACACACACACACACACACACACACACACACAAAAGTTAAACTTATGCCGAGTACGAGTTGAAAGATTTACTGAGCACCAAAAAATATATATATGCAAATTCCAATATATATATATTTTTAGGTAATACACGAACAGGTATGATTAAAATGTCATCTATTTCAAACGGGAGAAAATATTTATTAATATTTTTTTATGTATTTTTTTTCATTTTATTTTTTTTTTAAACCAGAATCAGGACCAGCGCTGAGGGAGGGAGGGAGGCATGACTGTAAGGGGGGGAATGTAAGAGGGAGAGAATGTGGGGAGAGGGGTACACAATAGCTGATGTAAGGAAGGCCCCCAGAGACTATGGATCAGATGATGAAAAATTAAAAATTGTTTGTATGGAAAATGAGATAGCAGCGGTACTCTGTTTACGTGAGGGTGTGGAGGCATGTGCTGTGATCTGTCTGACACACTACACCCAGGGAGGAGGTGGTAGTGGTCCTTGGATATTGTGGGGGTGGTGGGATGTGAGGTGAAGGTGCGGTGGTGTTGTAAGGGTCAGTGGAGGCCGTGTGGAGGTCGTGGAGGGTCGTGAGGGAGGGTCGGGAGGGTCGTGAGGGAGGGTCGTGAGGGAGGGTCGTGAGGGAGGGTGAGGGAGGGTCGTGAGGGAGGGTCGTGAGGGAGGGTTGTGAGGGAGGGTCGTGTGGGAGGGTCGTGAGGGAGGTCGTGCAGCCCCTCACTAACATAACTCCTACACGTCCATTAAAATCTAAAAGCGTGTTTACGTCGTCGACCTTCACCCTTGATTTTCTCCCTCCCTCCCTCCCTCCCGGTCTTGGTCCCTTAATACACTATCTCCTCCCTTCCTTCTTATCTACTATGTTATCATCTCCCTAAACAGATAAATTGTACCGGGATATCTCCCCCCACACATCATCATTCTGTCACTTTATGTAACTTGCTAACAAAACCCATGACCCTTCAGGCTTTTACTCCCTTAATGCATGAGTCATAAAGGCAAGCATGAACTCCGCATGCTTCCCAGATGGGCACTGTAAACGTTTCTGCGCTTCACCTTGCGCAGGATGTAAGGGGGTGCCCAATAAACTAGCCTCCTCCGGGGCAATCTAATCTGACTCTGACCTATATGTACTGTCAATGAATACGATGTACTCTTTGTGTACGAACCTCTGTCCTGCGTGGCAGAGAGGTGTCAAGACCTGACTGAATTACTCGGAATAGGCAAACTGTACTCCAGGATTTGTCAATAAATTTGCTAAACTTAAAATCCCTAAATCCTCCCATCCTCCTCCCCTCGGTACCTCCCTTCCTCTTTAAACTCCCTTTACCCTCATCTCCCTTTAAGCTCCCTAAATACATTCCTCCTCTTAAATCTCTCTCCTCACTCTCCATCCTCTTTAAAGTCCCTTTCTCCCTTCCTACCATCTTCTCCTCCTCTCTACCGTCCTCTCCTTTCCTCCCTTTCTACCTTCCTCTCCTCCCCAGCCCTCCCCTCCCTTCTCTCTATTCCTTGTACCTAATCTTCTCACCTTCCTCCTTTAATCTCCCTCCCACCACCAACATCTCCCTCCCTAGTCCCTACCTCCCTCCTTTTCCACCCTGCTTCCCTCTCCCTGCCTCCCTCCGTGACCATAACAAGAAAGGTAAGGAACTCGACTTGGTACTAATGAAAGATGATCAAGTGTTACCTGTTCCAGCGCTCACACCTGTGCTCATCACTTCTCTGCAACCTGGGGAGGAGAGGGAGATGGGGAGGAGAGGGAGATGGGGAGGAGAAGGATAGGGGGAAGAAAGGGAGGTGGGAGAAATTACAATGGGGAGGAAATAGGAGTAGAAGGAGGATAAAGAAAGAGGGAAAGTAAGGGGAAGAAGGGATAGTATGTATGTATGTATGTATGTATGTATGTATGTATGTATGTATGTATGTATGTATGTATGTATGTATATATATGCTGATAACCACAAGGAAAGAAGAAAACACGAAGTTCCCAAGCGCTTTGTTCATTTGAGGGATAACAAGCATTGCATTGACTGGGATAATGCCTCCTCAATATTACCTTGTAATTCAATTGATAGTAGGAACATCATAGAATCTAGTCTCATTAAACATACTAGGTAACCATAGATTTGAAGTAATAACATGTACAAACATAGTGCTTTTATAATTAAGAAGATTTGTAACCAGGTGAGAAGAGTTTGGTCACCTTACCCTCTGACTGACCTGTCGTTATGTGCTATTTAAGATTAATGAGGTCATTACTGTACTGTATTTGACCTGGTCTGCCTCTCTGTATATATACACCTTGTTTTGTACTTCTCTTTCTGTACTCACCCCTGAAGATGTGAATTACACGAAAGCGCTTGGGAACTTCGTGTTTTCTTCTTTCCTTGTGGTTATCAGCATATACCTAGATCACGCGCACCTACAGTGATTTACTTGCACGTATGTATAGACATATGCAGGGAGGGAGGGAGGGAGGTTCATCTCTCCCCATTTCCCCTACTCAAGGCCTCCCTGGGGAGTAGCTGGGGAGAAAAGGCAATCCCTCTCACTTTACTAATGCTTAACGAACCTCCAAACTCTCCCCACTAGAAGAAAAACTCCCAATGTGTCTAAACTCCCAAAGCCTCAGTCAGCTGTACCTCCCAATGCCTCCAATTTCTTCTTCCTCCCCAACCAATCCCCTCGCTGCCGCCTTCCTATACCTCAGGTGATCATAACAGCCACCGGAACCCGCGCCAGGTAAACTACAGTATATTACAGGTGCGGTAAACTCTACAGGTAATTTACAGGTTAATTACAGGTAAACTCGACCACAAAACATCAAAACTTGTCTTGTTGGCTGATGTTACAACTCTCTCTCTCTCTCTCTCTCTCTCTCTCACTCTCTCACAATACCCACACCTCCCTAGGGACCTAAATTGTTCAGGCTTTCCGCTTCAACTTAGGATGAACTTGGCCTTGTGTGGTCTGAGGGCGATTATAAACACACACACACACACACACACACACACCTGGGCTCCTGCAGCAGCCAACACACAAGGCAGGCAGGGTCGTGCCCACCTCCTCCCACGACCTCCACCTCTCCACCTCCTCCCCCACCACCCCTCACCACCACACTGGTAATGAAAGACCTTAACTCAAGCTTGTAGATGGGACCAGCTTGTAACATAATGAGTGTATTAACTCTGGTCACAAGTTAGGTGTAGCATTTACCCTGATCTGTGGCCAAACTTCAGTGATGAGGAGGAGGAGGAAGAGGAAGAGGAAGAGGAGGAAGAGGAGGAGTGTTTGTTTACGGCTCGTGATAATATTAAGTTATTCTGTGTTTTAATGTGTTTTAATGTTCCACTTGTTTTACTTATACACTGATCAAGATTTAAGTGATTCATTTGTCTTACTTATTTCTAGGTTTAAATGGTTTGTGGTTTACTTAAGTATGTTTGACCGATGTACAGTCACCCAAACAACTATCTGTACTCGGGGTGATCGATGAATTCCAGAATGAACACTGTGACTCCTGTTGTCTCGGTAGAGTTGTCAAAATGCTTCGTCTGTTGTGTCATATTTTCTCAACACAATTTTGAATAAATAGTTTTTTGATTGACTGTAATTGACTGGTTTGTTTTATATGTTACTAAATAATTTGAGACTTGTTGAGCAGTTTAACGACCGGAGTAATACCCTCGTTAAAACATTCCAGTTGTTAGTTTAATTAACATTTAACCGCATATCTTCTTTGTGTTTACTAGAGAGTGGATGAGCCGTTTAACAAGTGTTTTTATAAGTGAAGTGAATAGTTTTATGGCTCGTGTTAATCTCGTTGAATATGTAATAGGATCACCAATTATCCCTAGTGCGATAATTCATCTCCTGAATACGATATTTTAATTCAAGAGTACGATAATATACCTCCTGAGTACGATGATTTATCATCCCGAGTACAACAACTTATCACCCTGAGTACAATGCCTTAACCCCTTGAGTACGGTGATTTAACCCTCTTGAGTCACTGTGTACGATGACAAACACAGAAGAGAGGAACAAAAATAATAAAAAAATAATAATAATAATAATGACTAGTGGCTGAATGTAAACAAACTCTTATCAAATTTACATAAAACCGAATCACACAACACCTACACTGCCCGCCACCCCCCCCCCAATATGACCCCACATCCCCCCCAATACGACCCCTCATCCCCCCACCCCACAATACAACCCCACATCCCCCCACCCCACCACCCACGACCCTCATCTACCACCCCACAATACGACCCCTCATCCCCACACAATGGCCCCATCCCCCCACCCCCACAATACATTACATCCCCCAATACATTACTCCCCACCACCCCATCCTCAAACTCCAGACACTGCAATGAACGTAAACACAAAACTCCAAACTTTCCCAGAAACAAAGGATTGATGGCATGCACAGGTCCGCCTCCTTTTTCGACCAGAAATTGTGTTCAGGGCGCGGGGGTAAAATTATTTGGCTAAGTTTATGAGTGGTCGTTCGTTTTCTGTGGGTCGTTTTCAATATGAGGATGGGAAAGTGAAATTATTTTGACTCACGAGCGAACACGGCGTTTGGAAAATTGCGACGGGGTTTTGTAAGTACACACACACATGTAGACTTGAGTTTATTACACACACACACACACACACAGAGGGTCATCATCACAAACAGGAAGAAGTTAATTTTATGACCTGGAGTTAAAATTAGGACTGGGCAAACATGTCCCTCCTAAATGATGGCAGCCATTATGACAAGTATCTCTGGCTCGCCTTCCTTCCTTCATTCATTCTTTCATCCAGTCTTCCTTTTCTTTCTCCATTCTTTCCTTGGACGTACTTCCTTCCTTCATTCATTCACATTCCTTCCTTCCGTCTTTCATACTTTCTTTCATTCACTCTTTCCTTCCTTCCTTCATTCATTCACTCCTTCCTTCGTTCAGTGTTCATTAATTCTTTCCTTCCCTCATTCATTCTTTACCTCCCTCATTCCATCTTTCCTTCCTCCATTCCTGTCTCTTTCCTCATTCATACTTCCCGCTTCATTCACATTTCTTTCATTCACAATAACTACCTTTCACAACCCCTCATTCACAATATTAGTTTCTTTCAGTCCCCCTTACAGATTCATTGACAACATTTCTTTCATTTCATTCTTCCTTCACACGTAGTCACCTGGCATACGCCCCTCTACTTCTCCCTTCAGTAATATCACCCATGAAAGAAATCTTAATGGTAAAAGAAAAAACAAATTGGGAAATGAAAAAAATGAATGAAAAAATATATAGTAATGAAGGAAAAAGAAAAAAAATCTATAAGAAAAAAAACGAAATATTAAGAAATGAAAAACGAAAAAATGGAAAAAGGAAATGCAAAAAAAAAAAACATTTATTTACAACCGTGTTAATTATTTACAGCCACGTCAACTATTTACAGCCACGTCAATTATTTACAACCACGTTAATTATTTACAACCACGTTACTTGTTTAACAGCCACGATAGTTATGAAGCACCCACTATAAAAACACCATTAATTAATTTGTTAAAAAGCTATAAGTACTTCTCCACTATTATTATTATTATTAATATATCTACCTTCGTCATTATCACTCTCTCTCTCTGTCTCTTTCTGTCTCTGCGTGTGTCTCTCTGTCTGTCTCTCTCTCCCGCCACCACACCCCTCGAGACTAACAGAGAGGAATTATGACCAGTGTATAAAACCATATCTTCAGCGACGAGAGAGAGAGAGAGAGAGAGAGAGAGAGAGAGAGACACACACGAGTTGAATCCTCGGCCAGAGAAAAAAAAAGAACCAGAATAACATGTTAATATTATTGTCAATTTAACAGGTGTTGTGAGGCGGAGAAACACCTGACCTGATATAACAACACCGTGGCACTACACCTGCAGAAGGGTGATGTATGTGTGGGGGCACCGTACTGTACCCGACGGCCCGACAGGATGGCACTCTCCCCGACATAATTGGCTCCCGGCGCTAACAAGGTGACCCTGACTGCCCCCCCCCCCACGATGCCAACCATCAACACCTGACCATAACAAACTGGCCCTCACCATCACTGTATTGGTACCAACACTTCCAAACTGGTCTTTGTTTTCATCAAATTATCTCAACAAACCTAACCTAACTTACCCTAACCTAACTTACCCTAACCTAACTTACCCTAACCTACCCTAACCTAACCACAAGTAACATAACCTTACCTGTTAGTTGACGATGTAACACTAAACAAGAGAGAGCCGTTGACCCAAGACGCACGTACTTATAAAAAAAACACAAAAACATTACAACATTTCAGTAACAACAACAAAATAATAACAACAAAATAATAACAACAACAATAACACGAAACTCCATAAAAAATTAAAACAAACAACTAAATCACAACAACAACAATAACACGAAACTCCATAAAAAAATTAAAACAAACAACTAAATCACAACCACAATATTCAGAAGCAAGTAACAACGAGACAAAACAAACGCACAGACATCAGTTAATACCTTACAACACCTGCGGGCATTAATCAACACGTGACGTAAACGCAAATTTTCGACGTTCACTTATCCTGACGTATTAATTTAGCTAAAGTATGAACGATAACGTCTACACACACGCTTGGAGGGGGGGGGGGGTGTGGGAAGGGGGATGAGGTGAGGGTGAGGAAAGGAGGAGGGTGAGGAAAGGGGAGGAGTTGGGTGAGAGGATGGGAAGAGGTGAAGGAGGAATGTGGGGAGGGGGAATATTGGTGGGGAGAATGGAGTGGGGGGTGAGAGGAGGAGGGGGAGAACAGGGGAGGAGTCAGCAGGTATATGTCATCAGGCGTAATCAAGTGATGGCATAATCTCGACAAATTAACTTGCACAAACATAATGAAAGATCTAATTTCTGCTGGATTTAAAATTGAAAAAATCTTATTAAGCCCAGCCATTGTGTGGAAGAGACTTTAAAACAAAACTCATTTCGTGGATGAACTTATGAGTTTCTACACACACACACACAGTCATCATTATTCCCAACATCATTAATATTCATAACTGTTATTCTTTGTTTCCCGAGTTACATGTACTAACTGTACCTATAACCTTACCTGTACCCCCACCTGTAGCTGTACCCTTACCTGCATCTTCCTACCAAAATAACCCGGATATAATCTTCATTAAATGTCATTCAGTTCTTTTGTGTTCATTTTCCTGTGTCGAAGCCGAAATTAAATTTACATTAAATGTTCAACAATCACAATGATAAAAAGGTTCTGAGTTAATTCCGTATTTGTAAAGAGTAATATTTCCAATAGGACATACTAATAAGTAGCAATACACGGACGAGGGATCTCAGGTGGTAGGCGGAAACGGTGAAGAGGATGGTGTAGCAGCTTCTTCCATAAGTGACAGATGAGGTCATGGTGATAATCAGAGAAAGGGGAGAGGGTCAGTGTATTGAGCACCTCTGATATGTGGCGTAGAAAGGGGATAGAATAGCCTTGCATGCCTTCTTCTATACTCTTATTGTGTAGCATTTAAAATCAAGGCATGGTAAGCATAGGCGAGTATGAATGTTGTATAAACACTCAAGAGCTCTGAGGGACTTGAGACGACGAAGGAGGTGGAGACGAAAGCAGGAAGACTTGATGATTATACGGACGTGTGTTCTCCAGTCCAATTTGTTATCTATAGTGACGCCGAGGTGGAGTCCATAACCTGGAGTGTGTTGGGGCCCAGTGTGATGGAGGGAGGTGGGACACGGTCAGAGGAGAGGTTGATGTACATAACCATGGTCTTGGTGTGGTTCATTGTCGTGTGTGTGTGTGTGTGTGTGTGTGTGTGTTAGCGCCGTAGCTCCATGGCCATGAAACTTAAGAAACCAGAAACTTCACATGGACACTAAAGGCGGCGTTACACCACCACTTTTTGCGTCAACTTTCTCATTTTCTGTCGTTTTTTTCCCCGGATTGACACTTCCCTGGAGCGTCTCGCTCAGACGAAACGTTATCGTTTCCGCCTCATCGGCTCCTGCCAATTTCCGTGGTCAAGTCAAGATTCACACTCGATATTGTGGACAGTTATAGTAAATAAAATATCGAGCCATGTAAAATAACTAAACTTAATTTTAAAATTTCAGTAGCATATTTTTAATAAATTGCCTAAGTGTGGAGTCTTTATTGACGTTGATATTCGTAAATATATCTGATGTTTGTTTACATTATGAGCGAAGTTGACGAATGGAATGACACTCGTTGGTACCGTACGTGTGTGTGACAGGACGGGCTCAGGAAAATTACAATCCTTTGGAAAACAGATGCAAGAAAATGACGCAAAAAGTGGTGGTGTGTGGCCGTCAGGTGCTGGGATCATTTTTCTCGGGTATCTGGACCCACCAACATTCTGGACCCACAAACACCCTGAACCCACAAACACCCTGAACCCACCAACATTCTGGACCCACAAACACCCTGAACCCACCAACACCCTGGACCCACCAACACCCTAGACCCACCAACACTCTGAAATGGAATGCGATTGGCTGTCAAGATGCTGATGTCACATGTCACTGAAGCCACCATTATGATTATTCATACAGCAATTTCAGGATGTAACTTCAGTCCACGCATTCCAACCATCCCTTCTGACCTGCCATTCCAATTTAAACGGCTTCGACACACACACACACACACATACACACATACATACATACATACATACATACATACATACATACATACACATACAGCTACATACACACACACACACACACACACTTTATTAGTAGAGGGAAATACTTATAAGAACGAATTAAAAAGCATTATTGTATCAGCTACGAGAAATATTCACGAAGGGTAACATAAACAATAATATTCATAATGATAAACTACTTCCCTTTTAATCAAACTCTCGTGATATAGAAAAAAAATCCCATATGCCAGAAATTTCAAGAAATCCCCATAACAGATAAAAATCCAATCGAGTCTCAGTGCAACTTTGACCAACTTCCCTGTCTCGTAGCTTAAGAGGCGCTCCTGTGTATCCAGATCAGTAGAAAATTTAACTTCGGAACCTTTGAGAAATTTATCTTCATCCCATGGCTTAAGGGATTCAGTTTAGGTCCATATATATATCCAGTTAGGAGGAAAAATTTAACTTATGAGCCTTTAAGAATACTCTCTCTCTCTCTCTCTCTCTCTCTCTCTCTCTCTCTCCAGTGCCACAACTTAAGTAACTCTAATATCTCATTCCCTTTCATTCTTCTCCCTTCTTCCTGTCCCATTTCTCTTTCTTCTCGTCTCATTCTTCTTTGTTCCTCCTTTCCACCTGGGTTATTCCTCCTTCTTCCACTTCCTCCTCCTTCTCTCCTAATTTTCCTCCTGTCCACAATTCCTTCCTTCCTCTTTAGTTCTCTATTTCCCTGCGGCCCTATTCTCACTCTTCTTCCTTCTCCTCCTCCTCTTCATTCTACCTCCCTCTCTTTACTTGCACCACCACCACCACCACCACCACCATTGCAACACAGCATCGCAACACCATCAACGTCACTACCACCACAGCAACACCATCAACGTCACCGCAACACCACCACCACAACAACACCATCAACACCACAACCACAGAAACACCACCACTACAGCAACACCATCAACACCACAACCACAGCAATACCACCAGCACCACAACCACAGCACCGCAACACCATCAACACCGCCACCACAGCAACACCAACTACCACCACCTCAGCAACACCATCAACACCGCCACCACCAACACCACAACCACAGCACCGCAACACCAACAACACCGCCACCACAGCAACACCACCAACACCACAACCACAGCACCGCAACCATCAACACCGCCACCACAACAACACCAACACCACAGGACTGCGGCAACAACACAGTAACACAGCAAGTCACGTTCCGTAAACCAGACCAACACACACACACACACACACACACACACACACACACACCTACGGCCAAACTTCTCACTGGAGTGGCCCATTGAGGGAAGGGTCAACTACCACCCAAACTACTAATCCAAAGTACCAGCACACTACCATCCAAACTACCACTCAAACTACTACCCAAACTACCACCCAAACTACCACCCAAACTACCAGCGTACAATCACTCAAACTATCATCCAAACTATCACTCAAACTACTACCCAAATTACCACCCAAACTATCATGCAAACTACCACCTAAACTACCATCCAAACTACCACCTAAACTATCATCCAAACTACCACCCAAATTACCACTACAGAGGGGTTAGAAAATTAATACAAGAGAGAGTTAAAAGTCCCTGAATTACCTGCCTTTATGAGATGCATTTACCTGCCCACATACACACCTGGTGCAGGAGGAGGAGGAGGAGGAGGAGGAGGAGGAGGAGGAGGAGGAAGAAGAGTTACTGGGGGAGGGGAAGGAGGGGAGGAGGAAAGAAAATTTGCTGGAGGAAGAGGAAGAGGAGAGGGAAGAAGAATTGTTGGAGGAAGAGAAAGATGAGGAGAAGGAGAAGAGCAAGGAGGAGAAGGAGGAGGAGGAGGTTTAATATCTCCTTCAGGGTTATAAACGCCTGAGGAACACGAGTGAATAAAGGAAGTGGAAAAGGAAACGGGGAAGGAAGAGGGAGGGAAACAATAAAGGAACGACTGAAGGAAGGAATTGAAGGGGCAAAAAAGGGAAAGAAAGAAGGAATAAACCGAAGGAAGAAAGGAATGAAAGAAGGCTGTCTTCATCTGATCAACCAGTCTCTCTCTCTCTCTCTCTCTCTCTCTCTCTCTCTCTCTCTCTCTCTCTCTACCTGTATACATAAGCAACACCTGTCTGGGAACTCAATATTACGACATTTGATTGACACCGTCATTCAGATGGGCAGAGAAACCCTCCCCCCCCCTCACTAAACACACGCGCAATGTTACCAGCTAAAGGGATATAACTTACACGTATAGCCTGCAGTGTTACCAGCTAAAGGGATATAACTTACACGTATAGCCAGCAGTGTTACCAGCTAAAGGGACATATCTTACACGTATAGCCTGCAGTGTTACCAGCTAAAGGGACATATCTTACACGTATAGCCTGCAGTGTTACCAGCTAAAGGGACATATCTTACAGGTAGACCAAGAAAAATAATAAACTTTTGGGTCGTAAATAATAAATAAGTTAAGACATGTGTAATGGTTGGGTTATATACCTAGCTTCCTCCTCCTCCTCCTCCTCTTCCTGCTTCTGCCCTCCTCCTCTTCCTGCTTCTGTCCTCCTCCTCTTCCTACTTCTGTCCTCCTCATGCCTTTTCCCCTTCTCACACGCCCTCCCTCCCTCCCTCCAACATCTTTTACCCATCCTCTTCTCTTTCCTCCCCCTCACACACCAGCCCCCGGAAGGTAAACAATACCTCGGAATTACATTTTGAACCCGGCAATTGCAACGAGGTCACTGAGAATTACATTTTACGGCGACCTGTTGGAATGTGACACCGGAGATTACATTTTGAGGCCATTTTTTTTTGTCACGTAGCCAAAGAAGAATTATATTTTGAGCGTATTATGGAACGTAATACAAGATAATTACATTTTGAGACAGTATTATGGAACGTAGCGCAAGATAATTACATTTTGAAGCAGACTACTGAAACGCCGACAAAGAAGGAATCATATATTGAGACTCTGGAATACTGCTGGTGAGGACAATTCCAGAGATTCCAGCCACTCGTCCAAGACACGGCTCCTTACCTGATATAGAAATTCCTGGAAAACTGGAGAAAAAAAAAAAACCTGGACCAACATATCCCTCTAACCTTCCAGTGTTTTCAGGTGACTTATGGACCAAACGTTTGTCTTCTGAGTGAGAGGAGGAGGGGAGGAGAGGGAAGGGGGGGGGAAGGGGAAGAGAGGGAAGGGGAGGCAGGGGGAGTGAGGGGATAATCGTTAACATGAGGCGTAAGAAACTATTTATACATATATACACACACAGTCAAGTCGTCCCCATCAACAGATAAACAACAAGACGTGCTGGGGGGGTCTTGCCTGTATCAATAACGAAAGTGTGAGGTATTCTTTATTGGTGGAGGAGGAGGAGGAGGAGGAGGAGGAGGAGGAGGAGGAGGTGAGGAGGAGGAGGAGGAGGAGGAGGAGGAGGAGGAAGAGGAGAAGGAGGAGGGAGGGGAGAGGTGTTAAAGTGACAGACGGTTTTATGTGAACCCTGACACGATAAAGACATCACCTGAATATATTGTTTCGTCTCGCCAGTTTATTTCACCTTTAAGATTGACCATCCTAAAGGTACCAAATCCACTTGACCTAACCTAACCTAACCTATCCTAAAGGTACCAAATCCACTTGACCTAACCTAACCTAACCTAACCTAAAGGTACCAAATCCACTTGACCTAACCTAACCTAACCTAACCAAAAGGCACCAAACCCACTTAACCTAAGCTGATTTAACCTACCCTAATGCAACACAAACCTAATGCTACCCTAACCTATATCTTAACCCCACTAGGTAAGGTTAGGGTGTGTTTAATCAGCAGGGGCGCTAATCTTCCGTTAATCCTAGAAGAGATAACACTTAAGAGCTCCTACTAACTCCACACACACGCCCCTTCCCACACGCCCCCGCCCCCCCCTAGACACACACAGCTGGTAAAGAAAGCAGTTATCACAGGTGGTGTATGCAAAAGAGAGTACCAGCTGTCGAATATCTTAATACGTTCATAATCTCGCAAGGAAAACAGCTCAGTGTCTTAAATTAAGGAAACTAGAAGGAAAACACAACCATGTTTCCCAAAGGACAATAATAAGAGGGATAAAACGGGAAATACTACGACTCAATGTTACGTTTGAGATAGTAAATATTCCTTAATTCTCTCTCTCTCTCTCTCTCTCTCTCTCTCTCTCTCAACACTCCACGAATGTTCAGTATCTCTTCCCCTTCAACAATGTCCCTGTGGGAGAACAAGGTCATTCTCTAGGTGGCCCATCACACACACACACACACACACGATGGAGAGAGAGAGAGAGAGAGAGAGAGAGAGAGAGAGAGAGAGTGTCACCGGTAAATTTCTCATGTACAATCTGAAATAAACAGAATGATAATATATAGAAGACAAGGAGAGAGAAATGAGGGAAAAGAAAATAAGAGAATACACAAGAGTGAGAGGGGAGAGGAAGAGGGGACAACACAAGAGTAATGTTAGCAGAGAGACAGAGTAGGTAGGAAGGGTAGAGAGGGGTGGAGAGGAAGAGGAGGAAGAATAAGAATAAGAAGAATAAGCAGAAGAAGAAGAGAGAAGAAGGGGCAAGTCAAGGAAGGCACACACACACACACAAACACACACACACACACACACACAGGAAAATCTGACAAGAGAAATGAATGTCAGAGGAAATAACATTGACCTAAAACCATTTTCTATATAAATAAACAAAACAAAGTCAGAGAAAAGGAAATAATACATAATAAATTGATAAAAAAAATCACAAAACTACAAAAGGCGGGACAACAGAGAAGACAAAAATGGAAAAGCGTCAAACTAAAAGCATTGAAAAAAAAAGTAAGAAAAAAAGAGATAAAAATGGAGAAGCAAAGAGAATGAAAGGAATAAATGAAAGAGAGAGAGAGAGAGAGAGAGAGAGAGAGAGAGAGAGAGAGAGAGAGAGAGAGAGAGAGAGAGATAAACATCAGAGGAAGGGACACACACACACACACACACACACAGATGGGAAAAAATAAAAAACGTGATGCTGGGGTGGAATGGAACATTTGAGAGAGAGAGAGAGAGAGAGAGAGAGAGAGAGAGAGAGAGAGAGAGAGAGAGAGAGAGAGAGATCACAATAAGTCAACAACACACCACTCGGAAAAATGTGGTGATCGGTGTTGGTGAGTGTGATGGCGAGTGTGGTGGAGAGTGTTGCTGAGTGTGCTGGTGGGTGTGTTGGAGGGTTTTGGAGTGTTGGTGAGTGTTGGAGAGTGGTGGGGGAGTTACACACACTATTGACAATCGATGACAAGTGAGTATGTTCCATCAAAGAGCGGTTTACACACACACACACACACACACACACACACACACACACACACTTATAACATATCACAATAACTATAATCACCACAATCACAATATTTCACCACAATCACATGTCATCACACTCATATGTCTCCTGTCCGCAAGAGAGAGGACCCGAGTTCGATCCCCGGGCAGGGTGAAACTATGGACAAGTTTCTTTACGCCATTTGCCTCTGTCTACCCAGCAGTAATTGGGAACCTGGTTATTAATCCATTTGCGGATCATATTCCGGGGTAATGGTTAGCCAGTGCAGTTGACGAGTTGTCCGGTCTTCTCGGACTATTCCTTGACACTGGGTCATGCAACTCGTTAACTCAGGGTGTGGTTGTTGTGTTGGCGACAGCTTCTACACCTTAAACAAATTCACACCTAGGTGGCCCTTGGGCCGGCCATCCTCGATTTCGTGGAGCTTCCATTATTATTATGTCGCCACTACCACAACATATCACCACAATCCACCACGTCACCAACAACCCACTGATGTACCACTAACACACCAATTACTGACTAAAACAAACACGACGATCAGACAGGATTATGGTGGTTACTGAAACGACTGTACCCCACCACTGTACCTCACCACAAACACCATCACTTAGGTTAAGTTAGGATAGATTTGCTTAGGTTAGGTTAGGTTAAGATGGGTAAGGATAGTTTTATTTTCATGGGATTAGCCCACCAGGGCACAGGTCAATGACCCACATCAGGACCCGGGGAGCGAAGATATTATTATTATTATTATTATTATTATTATTATTACAGTATTATTATTACTATCGATAGTGAGAAACAACATCTGTATGTTGTGTTGTCAATAGTAAGAGAAACAATTGAGACCCTGCAATTGTGTGTAAATGAGGCAGAAAGTCAGATCAGCGACCTGGGACTTGGTCACAATTTTTGTGATGCCATATGGCAGCAGGGTCTACCATTAGACAACACATTGAGGTAAGAACCGTAATACTGGGATATGCTGGAACATTTCAGTACACAATCCGCGTTGTAAGCCTTTAATACAGTCACGTGTGTGTGTGTGTGTGTGTGTGTGTGTGTGTGTGTGTGTGTGTGTGAATTGTGAGTTAAGTCTTCTAGGACCTTAAATATAAGAGAGAGAGAGAGAGAGAGAGAGAGAGAGAGAGAGAGAGAGAGAGAGAGAGAGAGAGAGACCCTACCATTTTACACCCAATCTACAGACTAAAACACAGCAGCAGTATTGTCACAAAATATTTTCAGGAGAGGTCGGGAAAGCTGCCAGGTTTTGAGGAGTAAAATATATTTGTTCTGTTGCTTCGATAAAAACAGGACAAACGTTTCCTATACAGTCTTGGTGTAATATATAAACTTATATTAAAAACGTTTCTCATATACTGTTCATTGATATAATAAGATCAGCTGAAGAATCTCCACCTCAGCTTAAACCTAACCTAACCGAACCTAAACTAACCAATTTTAACTTAATCTAACCATGCCTGATCCAACCTAATTTAACATCAACCCCCCAAATTGTGGTAGTTGGTTAATCTTTAGGTGAAATAAGCAGAGGTGGAGATTTTTCAGGTGATCTGATATGGATCACCTGAAGAATATTAGTTGTGATAATAATAATAATAATAATAATAATAATAATAATAACTACAATATAATTTATCTCAATAAATCATAACATGACAATATATCGCCTTTAATCTCGTTGTTGTTACGTAACGCCACATAACGAGTAATTAGCCTATTAATACACTTCAAATTAACGTTAGTAATTACAACTACCTTACGCAGCTCATACTAGTACCAGATATATTTTGAAGATTATAAATTCAAACGATATTGTCTTTCGCTGTAACGGATATAACAGTTAAACAAAAGTAACGGTCATAACGGCCAAACACAACGGTCATAATGGTCAACAACGGCTATAACGGTCAGGAAGGTCCAGACATTTGAAATTAATAAACAAAAGTAAACATCCTGACAGACCAAATCTTTAACATTACGAGTGTTAATTTAACAATGTCTTAGGCAGCAATTTAACACTAATACACAACATTACCTTAATTAACAGGTGTTGGTCAGGTGTTGGCCGGGTTCCTTCACACACCTGTACCACACCTGTAATTATCCCTAAGACGATAATTTACTTGTTAACAATATTTACCAATTTATACCTTCAGAGTAACTTAAAAGTTTACATTAATTTACAATTTCACAATTTACACATTTACAGTCATTTACACAACCCCAAACTCTGACCTACGTGTGACTTAATTACATAATAATTAGTGTAGGTTGTAAACATATCCGCCACTATGATAGCCACGCCTTTTCTTGAAGCACCTGAGTTAGTCTGACACTGCAGTTGCATTATCGGTGGTGTGGGAGTGCGTAAAATGAACTACTTTCAATAAAATTAATTTATAATAATGGAATTAGTTCATTTTACCTCCACACCACCCCGTTAAGTACTGACTGCGGTGTCCCTCAGGACTCATTTAGTTTAAAACTCGGGTTGAAACACGACGACCCTCTTCAAGGGAAGATCTTTAATAATACGGGCGTTTAGTCTCACCACGTTAACAGTAGTTACAGTGGTGGGCAGTACAAGTGGTGGGCAGTACAGGTGGTGGGCAGTACAGGTGGCGGGCAGTACAGGTGGCGGGCAGTACAGGTGGTGGGCAGTACAGGTGGTGGGCAGTACAGGTGGCGGGCAGTACAGGTGGCGGGCAGTCCAGGTGGTGGGCAGTACAGGTGGCGGACAGTACAGGTGGTGGACAGTACAGGTGGTGGACAGTACATGTGGTGGACAGTACAGCTGGGTGAGACACTTGTGAGGTACTGAAATCTTTGATCAGTATTGATGTTCTACGAGGTGGTGCGATGAAGCCGCTGGGGGAATAGATCAAAGGCCACCCACCCCTATATGGCCACCCACCCCTATATGGCCACCCACCCCTACAGAGCCACCCACCCCTACAGGGCCACCCACCCACGCTATTAGCCACCCCGACGGCACTAATCCTGTCGGTAAGATCAAGGGCTACACAATAATAATGCTTACACTCAATACACACACAGGTACTGTATCTTATTACTCTACGGTACAGTACAGCAAGCTTCACCTCCTACGGTACGGTACAGGAAGCCTCACCTGAACACACTGGAATCTCTCGGAAGATACTAGAACCCCCTGGAGCAGCCTGGAATCCCAAGAACACCCTTAAGCATCCATGGTATACCCTAGAGCCTAGACCCCAGTGGAGATCCCTTGACCCTACTGGAGCCCCCAGGAGCCCACGCCAGGTAAACATCATCAGTTGTAATTTATTTCAAAACCAAACAACATATCAGTAATTGAACAACGAGTACAGTAGCTTTTTGGAGCGGTAATGCATAAAATTAAGAGCATTTACATAAATTGTATTACAGTGACTAAATCCGATATCTGGGCTTTAGCAAAACAAAATCTAATTGCAACAGATTTGTAAACTTAGTAACACTAGAAGCTGATCTCTGTAAAACTCCCTGTATGAAGAGCCGAGCCAATACTGTTTTAATACTGACAGACAAACAAAAACACAAAATTCGTTTATAATCTCAAGAGGAAAAAAAATATTTCCACATATAAAACACCTGTCCGCGTCACGTCAGGCAACATGACTACCGACAACCTCCTCGACTGCTGACAACCTCCCCGACAACTTCTCCGAGCGTCTACAACCTCCCCGACCACCGACAACCTCCCCGACCACCGACAACCTCCCCGACCACCGACAACCTCCCCGACCACCGACAACCTCCCCGACCACCATTAACTACGGCGACTAAGGTGTTGAAATAAAATCGTCTCTTGTTCTACTGAATTAAAAAGACTCACTCCGGCTCTCAACCTCTAGGCGTTTCATGGGCAGTGACCGCTATCGACACACCTGAAGACTCGACACCAACTCCCCGACACACCTGAAGACTCGACACCAACTCCCCGACACACCTGAAGACTCAACACAACTCCTCGACACACCTGAAGACTCGACACCAACTCCTCGACACACCTGAAGACTCGACACCAACTCCTCGACAGTTTACGGCGACCAATTAGAAGTTATAAATCCTTAGTACACAACCCGGTACCTCTTATTGTTGACCACGGTGCCATTATCGAGCCAATAACGAGCCACAAAGAGCCACTACAAGGGTTGACACACACACACACACACACACACACACACACGGGGTCGTAATGCGTAACCTTAAACTCGATGGCGTAAAAACAGATTGCGTAATTGGAAGGAGTGGGATAACAGGACTCTCTGGGGGAAGGGGAGGCAACAGTGTTCTCTCTCTCTCTCTCTCTCTCTGGGGGCAACAGGACTCTCTGGGGGTAGGGGGGAGTCACACTGAGGTTCGGAGGTCAGAGGTTGAAAGTGAAGGTGTGTGTGTGTTTACGTGAATCACCTTGGCACTAAAAGATGGTTGTTGGTGTTGTTTTTTCAGGGTTGTGGTGGTACGTTGTTGGAGAGAGAGAGAGAGAGAGAGAGAGAGAGAGAGCTGTATAGGCACCACCATCATCCTAAGGTGTAAATAAACAAGACACACTACAACTGAGACACACTGATTAACGATTGTATTGCCACGATTCACCTGGTGGGCGTGGGTGGAGGATGGGCGTGCCGATACAAGCAACACAATAACCATTGGTAGACAAAACGCTCTCTCTCTCTCTCTCTCTCTCACACACACACACACAAGGGCCAGGTACCATACACCCACACACCTGAGCTTTAAAGAAATAATATAGCCAGGTACTCCCCCCAACACACAAGGGCCAGGTACCACACAGGTAACAGGTATTCTTCACTTCCGGAAGTAAGGGTGGAAGGGAGGAACCACCAGGCTCGCCACGGTACATAAAGGTTGTCACGGTGCAGCTCCCTCCCTCCCTCTCCCATCCACTACACCCACGTCTCTCTCCCTTAATCATCCATTCTTTAATCCTCACCCTCCCTTCCCCTCCCCACACCGTTAGGGGTATTCAGGAAACGGGGATAAATGGGCGGTATGTGTGTGTGTGTGTGTGTGTGTGTGTGTGTGTGTGTGTGTGTCCTGACCATCTGTGTTTCCTGGCCACGCCCACATCCTAGGAGAGATATATCTGGGGGGGTAATGTAGGGGAGTCTTGTCAACTACCTTATATCATATAGACCAGAGCAGAGAGAGCTTATAGGACACACACACACACACACACACACACACACACACACTCAACATCACGTAATTATCAGCTATGACAGAGCCCGACTCTTACTCAGTGCCGCCCCTCACCGGATATTGGCCACCAACCACCACTACTACCACCATCTACCACTACCACCACCACTTAACCACTACCTACCACACCCCACCACCTCAGCACTGGTGGTGGTGGTGGTGGTAGGTAGTGACAGCGGTAAGAGTGGTAGTGATGGTGGTATTTGTAGTGTGGTAGTAGTACTAGTAGTGGTGGCTGCAATAGTTTTAGTAGTAGTGATAGTGGCGCGGTAATGTATGTGAAATATGACTGTTGTAATCTGTCCGTGAAATGATAAACTGAGCGTTGTGTTGTGGAGCGCTCTCTCTCTCTCTCTCTCTCTCTCTCTCTCTCTCTCTCTCTCTCTCTCTCTGTAGATGAAGAGCGGGATAACGTATGAGGATACAAAGAAAAAATGGAATAAAAATCCTAGAGTGGAAAGGCGAGAAGAGAAGAGAAAAGTATAAAGTGTAACAGGATGCAAGAACGAGAGAGAGCACAAGAAGAGGACAGGGAGGGAGAGATAAGGGGCGACACAGGGTGAATCAGACGAGTAATCCAGGGTGAAGTCAGAGAGCGTGCAGTTATACTCCCTTAAACTGTAATGAGGTAGGGAGCACTTTAAGAGCCCCAGGGAGGGAGGGAGGGAAGGAGGGGTGGGAAGGGGTGGGAAAGAGAGGGAGAGAAGGGGTGGATGAGAGGGAGAGAGAGAGGGGGGTGAGAGCACTGAAAGGATGAGGGAGGGAGAAAGGGTGGGAGAGAGAAGGGGTGAGAGGAGTGGGAGGGAGGTCAGGTCAGGTCTCACCTTTCAAAACAACCAACCAATCCCCTACCTAGTTTCAAAACACTCACATAGTAGCCAGCCAATCATGTCCCAGCTTTCAGAACAATCAACCAATCCTCTTCAATCTTTAAGACCCTCAACGAATAGGTAATTTTGGAGGAGGAAGAGGAGAACGGGAGAGGGAGGAAGAGGAGAATTGGAACAGAAGGAGGAGGAGGAGGAGAGAGACGCGACCACCCACACACACACACACCTGGGACCTGACCTCATTATAGCCCCAATTAATCAAGGACTCCCAGGACAGGTAAGACTTTTCCACAAATGTCCTTTCTTACACCAAAAACATCCAGGTATTGGTCCGTGCCCTTAACTTTGTGGTGAGGTTAGGATAGGTTAGGTTAGATTAGAGTTAGGGTGGTGAGGTGAGGTTGGCGTAAGGGTGGTGAGGTGAGGTTAGCGTGGTGAGGTTAGCGTTCGGGTGGTGAGGTGAGGTTGGCGTTAGGATGGTGAAGTTAGGTTAGGTTACTGCTAGATTAGTCTAAATAAGGTTTGCATTATGGTGGTTAATCTTCAAGTGTTCCCACTAGTCTTCTAAGCATTTTCTTTCCATATTTCCGTGTCAATACAGTATTGCCATGTATATAAGACATCCTTGCTTCATACACTATACATAACACGTATACTGTATAACTATAGCATACACCTACTAGTCACAGATCCATACACTATTATTCTACACTAGAGAGTCATGGCGAGGGTGCACAATAAACTAGCTTCCACGTGAGGAAAACTAAAAAAAAATATAAATAAAACCAATTTATTTATAATACACACACACACACACACACACACACTAATAATAATAACTGAACCTTTATAGTATCAAACATATCCTATTTCCAACATTAAAATAATTTCAATAATGTTTGTATACAATATTATTAACAAGCAGCTTCTATATCTATTATATTATTATTTGTTCTATTATTACCTCCATTAAGTCACTGCAGGTCACACTACCTATAATTATAACAAGTCACTGCAGGCCACACTACCTATAATTATAACAAGTCACTGCAGGCCACACTACCTATAATTATAACAAGTCACTGCAGGCCACACTACCTATAATTATAACAAGTCACTGCAGGCCACACCACCTATAATTATAACAAGTCACTGCAGGTCACACTACCTATAATTATAACAAGTCACTGCAGGTCACACTACCTATAATTATAACAGGTCACTGCAGGCCACACCACCTATAATTATAACAAGTCACTGCAGGCCACACCACCTATAATTATAACAAGTCACTGCAGGCCACACTACCGATAATTATAACAAGTCACTGGAAGTAAACATTTTGGTGGTCTGATAATTTAAAATGTTTTTGATTATAATTTATTCTCCATGTCATGATGCGTTCAATTGTTTTTAAATCAACTTGAGAAATAACTGATAACACGAGTTTTAATTTGTTATCTTAATAATTATATAACATATGAAGGTGTGTGAAGAGAGGTTGTTATTATTATTGGTCGTGTTATTAATTCTTATCTGGGGAGATTTTTTTTTCCTGAAGAATTTTTTTTTATGTTGGGCA
Organism: Homarus americanus; assembly: GCF_018991925.1. Lineage (NCBI taxonomy): Eukaryota > Metazoa > Arthropoda > Malacostraca > Decapoda > Nephropidae > Homarus > Homarus americanus. The sequence goes on from NW_024722335.1 coordinate 322,894, forward strand.
GAAGTTTGAGAATTTAGTTTCATGATTAAATTCTATTGGTTATTTGTTGGAATGAACCAAATATCAAAATAACATACATACATATATACATACACATACATATATACATACATTACAAATTATTCTTTATCTATACAATATTATTTTCACCCACACATACAGTTAACGACAAAGAAAGACCAGATATTACAGATTAAATTATAAATAAAAATCTTGTTTTCTCCCCTGAGCGTGTGAGGGCAGCATCCACCTGAGGGGCCGGAACACAATAGCACAGGTAATACTTAGACGCTCGTTAAAAGAAACTCGGTAAAACTCTCCCCACACACAGGTAAAAAAAAAAAGTCTCATTCAACACGCTCAGATAATCATTACCCCCGCTGAAACCAAAAACTACTTCCACAAACTGTACAGGAAGGACAGTAACAAGAAAACCCAATTCTATCATCTATGAGAAGAAAAAAAAAACATGGGTTTGCTTGAAGAATATAGCCCCCCCCCCCTAGCTTGGTTCATTGGTTGATTTAAAGATACTATCGAGGTTGTGGATGGGTTGGTTTAGGTTAGGTTAGCATTGTGTTAGGTTAGATTAAGTTACCATTAGGGTCGTTAATCTTTACATGATGTAAAGTAACGGGGCTAATCTTCAGGTAATAAATAAACCAATTATCATACAACTCCCGCAAGTTTTACCAATACATGAAAAAAAAAATGGAAATCGGAAATGCAAAAACGGGTGGGTAAATACTGAGGGCTGGAGGACACACTACACCACGCTCCAGGTTTATTCCACACACACGAGGAGTTGCAAATGGTTCAAGTTGCCATTCAGAACAGCCACTTGAGGACTACCAGACGTGGAGGGCCGCCAGTTGAATGACCATTGCCCAACCATGGCAGTCAAGGAACACTGAAACACTCTCAAGTAGCTACACCATTTTTTGTCTCCTGTTGTATCGTTGTCCACCATCCCTTGTATCGTTGTCCACCATCCCTTGTATCGTTGTCCACCATCCCTTGTATCGTTGTCCACCATCCCTTGTATCGTTGTCCACCATCCCTTGTATCGTTGTCCACCATCCCTTGTATCGTTGTCCATCATCCCTTGTATCGTTGTCCACCATCCCTAGTATCGTTGTCCATCATCCCTAGTATCGTTGTCCACCATCCCTAGTATCGTTGTCCACCATCCATTGTATCGTTGTCCACCATCCCTAGTATCGCTGACCACCATCCTTGTATCGTTGTCCATCATCCCTTGTATCGTTGTCCACTCATCCCAGTATCGTTGTCCACCATCCCTTGTATCGTTGTCCACCATCCCTTGTATCGTTGTCCACCATCCCTGTATCGTTGTCCACCATCCCTGTATCGTTGTCCACCATCCCTTTGTCCACCATCCCTTGTCCACCATCCCTTGTACGTTGTCCACCATCCTTGCATCGTTGTCCACCATCCCTAGTATCGTTGTCCACCATCCCTAGTATCGTTGTCCACCATCCCTTGCACGTTGTCCACCATCCCTTGTATCGTTGTCCACCATCCTTGTATCGTTGTCCACCATCCCAGTATCGTTGTCCACCATCCTTGTTGTCCACCATCGTATCGTTGTCCACCATCCCTTGTATAGTTGTCCACCATCCCTTGTATCGTTGTCCACCATCCCTTGTATCGTTGTCCACCATCCTTGTATCGTTGTCCACCATCCTTGTATCGTTGTCCACCATCCCTTGTATCGTTGTCCACCATCCCTTGTATCGTTGTCCACCATCCCTTGTATCGTTGTCCACCATCCCTTGTATCGTTGTTCACCATCCCTTGTATCGTTGTCCACCATCCCTTGTATCGTTGTCCACCATCAAGGAAAGGCTACTGTGCCACATACACACTAGGTAGATGTAATCGACTCATTAACCTGTTCACTAAAATCAAAACCTAACCTAAACTCTTTACAATCACCAACATTTACCTACATATATACACCAGGAATGTGTGTTTTCTCAGGCAATGTGTACGCCTGTCATTCATATACCATCAAACACACGTTATAAACATTTCTGACAACAACACAATTAACAGGGAACATTTACCACGGAAACATTTCAACACAAACGTTTTACCTGGAATTGTTTTTCTACAAAGACACACACACGGACACACACACACACCCGCCGGCACACCTCCCACACTCACGCACACACAAAATGAATCTCAGGGGTTGGTCACACTTCTAGGAATAACACGAAGTTCAACACAAATACGAGAGTTACTGAATAATTTATAAGAGGAAACAAGTTCGCTACACGGGTCACCTGAAGATTCAACACCCGGGTAAATTTCACCTGAAGATCAGACACTAGATTATTTCACCTGATGAGTCTAGATTATTTCACCTGATGAGTTTAGATTATTTCACCTGAATATTAACGGCCCAGGTTGCGTTAGGGTGTCCAATCTTCAGGTGAGACAACCGTAAAATGACCCTATAAGTGATTTTGTCAAGATAAGTTGAATATATTAAGGAAATATTGAGTTAGTGGCCAAGAACTAAAAGTATAGAAAATGACTTAGTGGTTTTATTAAAGGATGATGGGTGAAAGTTATCTTGGTAAGGCGGTGCTCTTTATAGGTATCCACTGTAGGGGAACTGTTATCATAGGTGTCGTAGCTTCAGTGAGTCAGTAGGATGCTTTTCCAAGTCATAAATTAGGTCAATAAAACAAACTTACGAAACCTATTAGAATAAGCCGGCCTCTTTAAGTTATCAAGCTGACATACACCGTTGGGAAGCTGGCCTCTCAAGTCAAGCTGACACACATCTATAATTTATGACCTCTAAGAAGCCTGGCCTCTTAAGTCACCATCAAGCTGACCCACACCTGTAATCTGGGACGACAGGTGACAGACGGACCTCTCTCAACTCCCACACCAGGACGTCAATGTACAGGGATTTTCCACTAGACGCATAAGTTGTAGGAGAGAGAGAGAGAGAGAGAGAGAGAGAGAGAGAGAGAGAGAGAGAGAGAGAGAAAATGGACAGTGTTAAAATAAAAATAAAATAAAATTTGTAGAGTTTATTAATGACTGGATGGGATGGTCTCTCTCTCTCTCTCACCTGTAGATTAGCCACCCAGATTATTTCGCCTGAACATTAACCGCCCTAACCCTAACCTACCCTAATCTAACCTAACCCTACAGCTAATCTAACTTAAATCAAACTTCTTACGTTATCAAAATAATACCACTTGTACCACTTACCTTAGATCAATAAAAACCAAAAGTACTAATCAGTTTAAACCGTGAAAACCATGGTCCTAAATAAACCACAAAACCATGGTCCCAAACCAACCTAAACCCCCAAAACATTGTCCTAATAAACCTTAAACCACAAAAATCATGGTCTAAATCAGCGTTTATGGTTTAACCCCTAAATATAAGCCCTGATAAGAATCAATACCACGACAACGATAACTCTACCCGGAAAAAAACTCAACGTAGTCTGTGTGGGTTTTTTTTTGGGGGGGAAGGGGGGAAGGGGCAGTGACCTCGTTATATAGTTGTGGTAGAGGACCCGCCGACAAGACCCTAACAAATATTACTCCTGAAGTCGATGAAGGTGTCGCAGTAGGGAAAAAAAAAAAACAATATTTTTTTCAACGAACCAGCGAATGAGGCTTCACAGCTCAGTAGTAGTAGTCAACACCTGCCAATAAGAGGGATGGAATCACACCTGTTACTGCTTGTCTATAACACCTGCGTCTCTCTCTCTCTCTCTCTCTCTCTCCACGCCACGTTAACTACCCTGGAGTCTAATTATAAACAAGACTCGTGGTTCCAACAAATATTTCGGCGGCGTCAATCGATGGTCCATATTTAGCGGTCCACTTAACTCACCAAAATACACTTCCCTATTTTTGGCGTACACACACACACACACACACACACACACACACACACACACGTACACACTCTCATAGGGGAAGTAGCGCATCAACAGTCAACATAATGACTGGGTGTGGCCCTCGTTCAAAGCTGTGGGGTGTGACAGAAATCCACACAGCCACACTGTTCATGTTACCAAAGCCACACCTTCACAGTCACACTACCACAGCCACACTACTACTGCAGCCACATTCAAACTATCACATCCACACAATCACAGCCACACTGTTCATGTTACCAAAGCCACACCATCACAGTCACACTACCACAACCACACTATCACAGTCACACTACCACAGCCACCCTACCACAACCACACTACTACTGCAGCCACATTCACACTATCACATCCACACAATCACAGCCACACTACCACATCCACACAATCACAGCCACACTACTACAGCCACACCCCCGCCACATCTCAGTAAAGTATAGGGCCCCATACTGGCGATAGCGGGATATATGAGCACTGCGTCGCCACTCTGATGCTTAACTCGGTACAGTACTGCCTTAGCTGCGCCACTGTCTGAGAACTCCGAGGAAAACCCTGGTCGCTGGAGGACTATGGGAGAACTGAACACTGGAACACCATCATGGAGGAATACTGAACACTAGAACACCATCAGGGAGGAATACTGAACACTAGAACACCATCAGGGAGGAATACTGAACACTGGAACACCATCAGGAAGGAATACTGAACATTGGAACATCATCATGGAGGAATACTGAACACTGGAACACCATCATGGAGGAATACTGAACACTAGAACACCATCTGGGAGGAATTCTAAACACTGGAACACCATCAGGGAGGAACATTGGAACACAATCAGGGAGGAATACTGAACACTGGAACACCATCAGGGAGGAACACTGGAACACAATCAGGGAGGAATACTGAACACTGGAACACCATCTGGGAGGAATACTGAACACTGGAACACAATCTGGGAGGAATACTGAACACTGGAACACCATCAGGGAGGAACACTGGAACACAATCAGGGAGGAATACTGAACACTGGAACACCATCTGGGAGGAATACTGAACACTGGAACACAATCAGGGAGGAATACTGAACACTGGAACACCATCAGGGAGGAACACTGAACACTGGAACACCATCAGGGAGGAATACTGAACACTGGAACACCATCTGGGAGGAATACTGCACACTAGAGCACCATCAGGGAGGAATACTGAACACTGGAACACCATCTGGAATACTGAACACTGGAACACCATCAGGGAGGAATACTGAACACTGGAACACCATCAGGGAGGAATACTGAACACTGGAACACCATCATTGACCTTAAGATAAGAACGCGTTCCCTAAAAGTTTTCTTATCAACCACACTCACGATCAAGCCTGTACGTGTGCAACAGAAAACGGGATCTGGCAACTGCAAAAAAACGACGAATGTTAAGGTGCCATCTACGTTAGGGTGCCATCTGTGTTTGGTGCCATCTGTGTTACGGTGCCATCTCCGTTAGGGTGCCATCTGTGTTTGGTGCCATCTGCGTTAGGGTGCCATCTGTGTTACGGTGCCATCTCCGTTAGGGTACCATCTGCGTTAGGTGCCATCTGCGTTAAGGTGCCATCTACGTTAAGGTGCCATCTGTGTTAGGTGCCATCTCTGCTAGGGTGCCATCTGCGCTAGGGTGCCAATAATACTAAAGAAAATGGGAAGTGTTGAAAGTTGTGGAAAAGTGATTAAGGTGCCAAATTCTGGGAGAAAATATGAGGGAGTCATCTGGAACACGGAGGCCGGGTGCCGCGTCTCCGGGAGAAATGGGTAAGAGTGCCACTTCCTGAGAATAAAGGGAGATGCATGCCAACTGAGGAAAGGGGGGAATAGTGCTACGTCCTGGAAAAGGGGGAAGGGTGCCACCTCTTGGAAAGGGGGAAAGAGTGCCACCTCCAGGAAAAAAGGGAAGGGTGCCACCTCCTGGAAATGGGGGAAGGGTGCCACCTCCTGGAAAAGGGGGAAGAGTGCCACCTTCAGGAAAGGTACCACCTCCTGGTAAGGGGGGATAATGCTACGTCCTGGAAAATGGGGAAGTGTGCCACCCACTGCAAAGGTAGGGGAGGCAAAATATCTGATAAAAGGCGGTGCTGATGACAAGGAAAAGACGAAGTTGATAACTGAGGAAAAAATGGAGAAACGAAAAAATCCATCAGAAAGAAGAAATAAAAATTATCAGAGAAAATATTTCTATGGGAGATGGGAGGAGGGTAGGGGAGGGTAGGTGGGAGGTAGGGGAGGAGGATAGGTGGAGGAGGTAGGTGGAGGAGGAGAGGGGAGGTAGGTGGAGGAGGGGTAAGGGAAGCGGTGAAATGTGATGAGGAAGGAAATGGAGGAGGAGAAGGGGGGGGTGAAGGAAAAAGGAGGGAGTAGGGGAAGGAGGGAAAAAGGAGGGGGGGAGGAGGTGCCACATCAAGATAAATCGTCAAATTATCCCCAAAAGAACCGAAGTGCCATTAAGCGCGGAAAAAAGTGCCACGTTTTGCATAAAAAAACCCACCCTACATCCCGTTTTCTTCATCACGGACAGACAATCACACACCCTCACCTATCCCATCCCCCAAAACAACGAAGGTGCTATTAGGGAACAAAACAGCACCACTATACACACACCAAACGACCCTACATCCCGTTTTCTTTAACAATAGCGTAAAATAAAAGCACACACACGAGTCTGGTAGTACAAATTGTTGCCATCAAAGAGTGGTCCAGCAGGTTCCTCATATACTTGATGGAGCTCCAGGGTAAAAAAAAACTGTGAGAATCTGGCAATACTGCAGGGCACGAGAGGAGAGGATCTGGTAATACTGGAGAGAGTAAGAGAGGTAGACTATAGCACAGGAAGGAAATTGAGAAAGAATGGAGATGGAAGGGAGAGAGTGAGGGAAGGGCCGAATGAGGCAAATGATGGGAAAGGTCGGTGATGGGAGATGTGGATGATGGAAAAGGTGGATGATGGGAGAGGTGGATGAAGAGAGATGTGGATGATGGAAGAGGTGGATGATGGGAGAGGTGGATGATGTGATAGATGGATGATGGAAGAGATAAAGAAAATAGTAGAGGTAAATAAGAGACATAAATAAGAACAAAAGAAACGACGAATGTAGTGGGGGAAGAGGGAGGAAAGGAGACTAGAAGAGATGATAAAAGAGAAGAGAGAAGGAAGGAGAGATAACAGCAAATAAAAGCCAAAGTCGAGAGGTGAGGGGAGGGGAGAGGGGTGAGGGAGGGAGGGAGAGAGGAGGAGGTGGAGACGGAGATTCATAAAACGAGAGAGAAAGGGGAGGGGGGAAGAGGGATAAGGGAAAGGGTGAGGAATGGACAATGGAAGGAAAGGGGAAAAGGTAGAACGAGGGGAGAAAAGTATGAAGAAAGAGGGGAAGGGGAGAATTCAAGAAGGGGGGATTATGGAAGAAGAGGGCATGACCAATAGAAAGGGAGGAGAAACAGACAGGAAGAGGGGAGAGTGGACATGGTAGAACTGAAAGAGAGGGTGAGAGGAATGGCGAGGAAGGGGACTGAAATTGAAGGGCAATAGAGGGGAAAGGGGTGAGTGGGGGGGGGGAGAAGTGTACGTATAATAGGGGGAGGAAACACACACACACACACACACACCCACACACACACACACACACACACACACACACACACGCCACAACCTTGATACATTGTTACAACCATACAGTAATTATTTGTGATTTGACTATTAAAAAAAAAAGGTGAATCACTACATATACACAATTAGCACGAGTATAAACAATGACATAAAAATACATAAAATGCCATTTAAATTTTCAATCCCTCACCATCAAACTCTCACAAAGCCAATTACTTCCAGCACACCACAAAAGCCTCTAGCACAATGGCCGCGTCACACTACACAAAGATGCTGCCAACATTTTTGTAAACGGGGGGACATCAAATGCTTTTAGGGCAGCCTATCGTTTCATAAACCTTTTAATAACACCTCATTATCAAGGGTGCGGCGGCCCAGTGGTTGCAGTACTCAACGCCAGTCCTAATGGTTGTTGGTTCGATCCCACTACACCCAGCAGTAAATAGCTACAGTAACTTATTTTACAGTTGGGGAAATTAACGCAGTCGAGTACAGTGCCGACCACGCTGCCTCCCTGTGTGCAATGGTTATTCAATAGTGTGTAAACCGTATTCATACCAAACTAATCCTTTATATGAAATTCAACTCCTTTTAATGTCAGTTACTGTATATCGCATCCAAACCCTTACATTGAATAGTTTCACAACCTTTAATTAATGAAATGGTATTCAGCTTCTCTAAAAGGTGATTAAATGCTACTGAAGACCCTCGGTTAATTACTGTGAGGAAGGGCAGTTATCTGGTGCTTATATTTCCTCAATGAATAATACTAATAGAGATTGTTATATTGTTTTTACACATTAATTAATTCAGTTTACCTGTAAATTAATTAAAAGTAACCTGATATCCGTGTGGGTGTCTATGTATTAATATTTTTGTAATACCTACCTTATATACCTGCTTTTATTGTACCACCAAAACCGTTTTATCGGAAATTATCATGTAGAAAGATAGAAATTACCATTGCAATAAATATACTTGCCAACGAAACATAATCCCGACAGCTCTGCCCTCTTGTTCCACCTTAATACAACCAATGTCGTACTGCTTCCCCCCCTTATTATATTTATGTTTTTTAATTCCACTGTAAATTATGTATATACTTATAATATAAATGTAAGAAATAAAAAATAAATAAAATAAAATAAAATAAATAAATATTGAAGTGATAACCGTGGTAACATTCTGATATGTTCTTAATACCACCATGCTATTGTACTATTCCAGATGATACTAATGTTACATAATACTTCCTTGAGATATATGTACAGTATATATCAGGTGCCTTCAAGAGAGCTCAGGTCCTCAACTGGCTCAGTCATGTTAATATTATGATTTTTAAATCGACTCTGTACCTGTGTTCTTCTGGCTAAATAAATTGTTTCAATATCAATTTGGTGTCCATGTGAGTGACCCGGTGTCCATGTGAGTGACCCGGTGTCCATGTGAGTGACCCGGTGTCCATGTGAGTGAACTGTTGTCCTTGTGAGTGACTTGATATTCAAGTGAGTTACCCGGTATCCGTGTGAGTGACCTGGGACAGTGGGAGGGTCACCGCTAGGATACACCATGACCCGCCCCTGACCATAAACCTCCAGGGATGGTATACGATGAAGAGGAGGAGGTGGAGGAAGGGAGGAGGAGTAGGTATGGAGGGAGGGAGGATGGCGGGGAGGAGGAGGAGGAGGAAGGTCAAAAGACAGGTTCTCCTCCTACTCCTCCCCCTCCCTCCCAGCTCCCCCCTTCCATCTATCCTAAGGGCGAGGCTCAACAAGGAGTGGGGGAAGGTCAAACACCTAGCCTCATCCTTCCCACCCCCGTCCTCTTCTAAGGGAGGATATGGAGGTTAAGGGTGGAAGGGGGATAATGCATCACCTCCCTTTCCTTATTAATGCAGGGGGGGCAGGGGGGTCAGGGGGGGGACAGCTGATGAAGTAGAGGGAGAGAGCTTGAAGGGGCAGGTGGAAAAGGGTGAAAAAGAGGGAGAGATATAGAGCTTGGAATGGGGAGAGGGGGAAGAGAGGGGATAAGGGGAGAGGGGTGAGTGGGAATAAGGGGAGAAAAAGGGAGAGGGGGAGAGACACAGGAATAGTTGGACCTCCCCACCTCCAGAACACCCTCCCACACCTACCAAACCTTCCTCATAGACGGTAACAAACCAAACCACCTCCAAACCTGCAAAACTTCCCTCATTGTCCATACTTACCACACCACACCACACCTTCAAGTCGTAACAAACACCCACTCACCTCCAAACCTGCAAAACCCGTCTCGATTCATGCGTTACAAATATCACATCTCCTAAAAATAGGTTCATTGATCCCACAGAAATATCCACAATATTAACCTAACCTAACCTAAATACGACGGCCACTCTCAAGAAGCCGGACCGGTTCATTTTTGCGTTACGTATATCAGCGGTTGCGGTTCATGTCACAGTTAACCGCACCTGTGACGTCTGGAGTAGATAAGTGTTGTGGTTAGGCTAGTAACGGCGGGGGAAAGTGTGAACAATAATACGCGAGGTGAGTGGCTGGAGGGCGAGAAACTAGGCTCCTTACCTGGTGGAGGAGGAGGACGAGGAGACAAATGGAGGAGGAGGAGAAGACAGGAGGAAGAGGAGACAGAAGAAAGCGCAAGAAAGAAGATATAAGAATGAAGTGAGCCGTCCCACAACCTAACCTAACCTAATCTAACCTAACTCAACCTCACCTAACCTCACCAAACCTAACCTAACCAACCCTAACCCTGGGTCCTCCTGCCAGTCGCCTCTGATTCATGCCCCACTAGGCTCCATTAATACAGTGGTCCACTGACCATAATGGGACAATCCGGGTCATCACGACGTGAAGTACGACCTAGAGGAAAAATGAGAGAGAGAGAGAGAGAGAGAGAGAGAGAGAGAGAGAGAGAGAGTGTGTGTGTGTGTGTGAGCTAGTCATGTAGCCTAAGGTAATATGGAGTCAAGTTGCCTGTTGACTCAACAAACATGTTTTCACTATCAAATACGAAATAGCTGACCTGACAACACAAAGTTAATATGAACGTAAGATGTGTGTGTGTGTGTGTGTGTGTGTGTGTGTGTGTGTGTGTGTGTGTGTGTGCGGGGGGTGAGGGGTATATTTCTCTATGCTGACATAAACAAGAATCCAATTAAAACATCACCTGAGTAAATACCAAACCCCCGCACGCGAACCTTTATCATGCCAGGGTAAATATCCCACTAGTGTGAAGAAGCTATTACCGTAAATCAATGTAGTTACCGCTGGAATCTGTCTCATGTCATCGTTTTCCTTAATCCATGAACTACTCGACGTGTTACCGTGGCAACCGCTACCATAGCAAATAAATTGGTAACTTTTTGCGTGATATGAACCAAAGTTGATCACGTGGACCTTGTCTTGTGTTGATCAGACCTGACAAGTTTGGTGTAAATTCGTAAGCCGTTTCTTGAGTTATTTTGTGGACAGACAGACAGAATGACCGAAAAAAAATCTTCTTAACGTAATAAAACAAAAAGTGATTAAACACAATGTAAACTGGTAACTTGTTGTCTCACACACTCACACTCACACACACACACCAATTACCAACCGACAGAGCGACAACATTTCGTTAACTGAATCGGGTTTTGTTACCATCGCAGGTTATTAAGTGTCCCTCTCGTGCACCATGTTTGTTTCGGCTATTACTCGTCTCTCATTGGTTGAAGAATAAACCAATCAAATGTGGTCATTCAGTTGGTGCACATCTGTTGCCTTATGGATGTGACAACAGTAGGGAACTATACCTGACATATAATGGTTGCCCCTCTAGTGCAAGGATGGCTGAACCAAGGGTCACCTAGACGTGAATTTGTTTAAGGTGTAGAAGCTGTCGTCAACACAACAACCACACCCAGAGCTAACGAGCTGCATGACCCAGTATCAAGGAATAGTCCCAGAAGACCGGACAACTCGCCATCTGCACTGGCTTACCTTTACCCCAGAACACGATCCTCAGGACTGAACCAGCGACCCTTAGGACAGGATACGAGTTCTGTATCCACTCAGCCACTTCCTTCAAGTGTAAAACGCGAACAAAACATGTAGTTACCATGGGAACTCGCCGGGTGAGCCAAGCAGGGTGGAGATAGCAGTGTGTGTTTTGTTACCCGACCCGGGTATAAGAACTGTATTTGCGTGTTATAGTCTGGATGCTCTCGGATATAAGAAAAAAATATATACATCCAGGTTATGCTTTCACACCTGGGCCATGTAGTGTGTGTGTGTGTGTGTGTGTGTGTGTGTGTGTGTGTGTGTGTGTGTGTGAATTTCCATGAATGAGTTATGTCGCATGTAGGTTTGCCTGACTGTGTGTGCGTGTGTCAGTCGTGTTAGTGGAGAGCTGAGCGGCACTGACACTGTCTAGCGAAGTCGCGTGAGCTGAGAAGACTATGTGAAGGTCACCATGTAAAATGAGACACTGAATTTCCGGGAGGGGGGAGAGGGGGTGAAGGGGGGCCATAATGACTAATCCCCCCCCCCCACGCTTTCCTGCCCCCGCCGCCCCCCTCCCCAACTGTGATTGGCTATTCATTCTAGTGTTCCCAGGGGTGTATTGGTGCTCCATGGGGCGGGGGGAGGGGATGGGGCGAGGCGGGGAAGGGAATGGGAAGAGAAGAGAATGGAGGGGATAGGCGAGGAGAAGGGGAGAGGCGAGGTAGAGGAAGGGGAGAGGCGGGGAAGGGGAGAGGTGGAGGAGTTGGTGTGGGGAAGGGGTTCGAAGTAGGGGAGGCAAAGGGAGAGGGGATTACCGTTACCAATCCAAATAAGATTTTGTATCGTTCCAACCACAACTAAAGTCTTGGATCATCACAACTACGGTGATCCTATTGGAGTTTCTGATCCTCTAAAACAATCCCACTTCAATGATTCCAATCCTTTTACTTAAGCACACTGATGATGATGATTATGATGATTATTATTATTATTATTATTATTATTATTATTATTATTGCGGTTATTGTTAGTAATTATTATTATTAATTATCATCAACACAGTCTTAATCGCCATCATCACCATCACCATCATTATCATCACCATCATTATCATCACCATCATCATCATCATCATCACCATCATTATCATCACCATCATCATTTTCACCTCATACTTCCAACACAGACGAGAGGGCCCAAGGCTACAACTTCATAATGTGTATTCATACGCCACTCAAGATAATACAAACGACCCCTTAGCCAGCCGAGGGGGAGAGGTGCCGAGGAGAATTACCGGAATGGGGTGCCGAGGAAGGGGGATGTCGAGGACGTCGACAGCGGAAGGGGGTGTCAAGAAATGGGTAAACTGCCAAGGGTGCGGTGGAGGTGTGCCGAGAGGGTGTCAAAGATGGGGTTAATCTGCCGAGGGTGCCGAGGGGGGTCAAGAGTCAAACTGCCGGGGAGGAGAATTGCCGAAGTGTCAAAGTAGGTTAAACTGCCGAGGTGCCGAGGAAGTGCCGAGGAGGGTGTCGAAGTTTAAACTGCCGAGGAGGGTCGTTTGCACTAATAATGAGATCCCAAGAATGAAACAAATAAGCCAGAAAAACAAAAACACTCGCTGTCTTTTTTTTTACCCGCGTTAATGGTGGTGGGTCGAGAGGCTCGGTACACGGACGAAAAATACCAAGGTTCTTCTCTCTCTTTCTCTCTCTCTCTTTTCACACAGTCGTATTTTTCCCCTCTCCTTTTTTCTCTTCTCCTTTCATACTCGTCTCTCTCTCTCTCTCTCTCTCTCTCTCTCTCTCTCTCTTCACACACATTTGTCTATCTTATTCGGGGAGAAAATGTCAACATCACTAGTAGAGGGGTAGGGGAGTAAGGGAAGGGGGGTAGTTGGGAGGGCTTATGGGGTGAATAAGAAGGGGGGGGGGAGGGAGGGGAGTAGAGGGAGAATCCTGGTGTCTGGTGGCACTGTAATCCTATAAGAGGTAAACCCCGTGACGGTTAAATCCTACATATACGGATTTGAATAAATTAGAAATCCAAAGGACAGTAAAATCTTGCATATTCAAAATCCGACATTAATCCTAGTAAATCCTGATGTGAATAAATAATCATATGAGTAAATCCCAAATAAAAGAAATCCCCTTAAACTTAAATCCTACAAAATAAACTCCTACATAAGAAATCATACAAAATTAAGTCATGCAAAAGCAAACTCTTCAATCCCATCACTGTTATGTAAAAAGCAACTTCTACAATGTCAGAGTTCACGGTCTGGTAAGGAACACCGTTAAGCGTTGAGATCGAGGGCATGGTAAAGCGAGGACATCGTTAAGCGAGGACATCGTTAAGCGAGGACACTGCTAAGCGAGGACATCGTTAAGCGAGGACACTGCTAAGCGAGGACATCGTTAAGCGAGGACATCGTTAAGCGAGGACACTGCTAAGCGAGGACATCGTTAAGCGAGGACATCGTTAAGCGAGGACATCGTTAAGCAAGAACATCGTTAAGCGAGGACAACACTAAGCCATAGTTGCAGGCCCTCTCCTTTCACACAGCCCGGAGTACGTGTTGTGTCACACCAATAACCACGGGGTCAAGATGGTAACAGCCAAGCCACTTAGTTCACGTTAAAACAACCTCTACTTGATGCTCTTAAGCTACAACGCACAGATGGATTCTCAAAAGTTCTCAAAGGTTAAAATATCATCATCATTTCCTAAAGGGTGATGGTGAGAACGCTTCTACCTGACTCTCTCAAGCTAAGACGAGGAAAATAATAAGACAATCACAAAATGTTCTCATGTGTACTAAGAAAGATCACACCACAACAGTACAGAAAATTGAGGAACATTTCTCTTACCTGAGAGTCTGAACTGTATACGTGATGGTGAGCACACACCAGTATTGTCTTGTGTTGCGTTAAATAACATAGCACAAGAATGGTTTACAATAGGTAGTTTACATTGTTAAATATATCGTATAGAAGATGCCGAGATATCCCACGACGAGCTGATGGCCAAGGTAAACACGTGCCAAACAGGTATAAAACAGGTTAAAAAAAATACTCCCCTTGTATCGCCGCCCAGGTATGTCAACACAGGTGCATCTTGGAAAACAGACAGACGATATACCTTCCTCACGGCACTTGTCTTATGTAGCTGGGTCTCATCTACTAGTGGCTGGGTCTCATCCTACTAGTGGCTGGGTCTCACTAGTGGCTGGGTCTCACTAGTGGCTGGGTCTCATCCTACTAGTGGCTGGGTCTCGCCAAACAACACTGACTGGGACCCACCTTGCACGGAGTTCCATTCTCAAGCCATGACGCCAACAGGAAATACTTGGCACATTACCATTCAGGTTTACGACACAAGACAGACTCCGGGAGAATAGCAATATTACCCGGATGACCTGAAGATTAGATACCCCCAGCTTATTTCTCCTGAAGATTAGACACCCCAGCTTATTTCTCCTGAAGATTAGATACCCCCAGCTTATTTCTCCTGAAGATTAGACACCCCAGTTTACTTCTCCTGGAGATTAGACACCCCAGCTTATTTCTCCTAAAGATTTGACACCCCAGCATATTTCTCCTGAAGATTAGACACCCCAGCTTATTTCTCTTGAAGATGGAGCCACCCCCAACCTTTCTCCTGAAGATTAGACACCCCAGCTTATTTCTCCTGAAGATTAGATACCCCCAGCTTATTTCTCCTGAAGATTAGACACCCCAGTTTACTTCTCCTGGAGATTAGACACCCCAGCTTATTTCTCCTAAAGATTTGACACCCCAGCATATTTCTCCTGAAGATTAGACACCCCAGCTTATTTCTCTTGAAGATTAGATACCCCAGCTTACTTCACCAGGAGATTCACCACCCTAACACTAACCTAAGCTAAATATACCTAACTTTAACCCAATCTAACTTAATTTAACCTAACCTAACCCCACCAGGCAGCATTAGGGCGGTATACACACTTAACTCTTCTGTACACCACACACACACACACTCGTAACTCCACCACCACAACACTACACATTCTCCACCTCCTAACCTAACCAAACCAAACCAAACCCTCACCTAGCGCACAAACAATCCCTACAAGAGCTACATTTACATAATTGACCTTAAAAATACCTTAATTACAGTGGATGAATTCACCAAAGAGTAAATTACCCCCGCCTCGTCTTGGTGAACAGCTGGGTTACCTGCCCACGGTTGGTCGGTGTCTTACCTGTAAAAGATGAGAGCAAAAAACATATTATTTACTCAGGTTAGGTTATGGTTGGCTTAGCTTAAATTACATTAGGTTAGATTAAATTGAGTTAGGTTGGGTTAAGTTAAATTAGGTAAAATTGTGTTTGGGTCAGTTTAAGTTACCGTACATTAGGTTAGATTAAATTAAGTTCGTCTTAGGTTAAGTTAGGTTGTTAGGTTAAGTTATGTTAAATTAGGTGAGGTTAAGTTAGGTTAGGTTAAGTAAGGTTAATTTAGGTTAAGATAAATTAGGTTAGTTTAGGTTATACTTATTAACCTGGTGTTTGTCTACCTGGCTGTAATGATAAAAACAACAACAACGTTAATTAAGTCACGTCAGCAGTTAATGATTCACCTGTTAAGGAGTCACGTTACCTTACAATCAAACCCTTAAACACAAACAACGTAAGTAAACAACCCAATTTCCCTTTAGTAAACAACACCAACCTGTTCACCACCACACCAACCTGCTCCTCACCACACCAACCTGCTCCCCATGGTTATGCACATCAACCTCTCCTCCGACATTGTCCAACCTCCTTCCATTACTTTAGGTTCGAACACACTCCAGGTTGTAGATTCCACGAAGCTCCTCGGCGTCACCATAGACAACAAACTAAATTGGAAACCACACGTCAGTGAAGTTGTCAAATCCTCCAGTTTCCGTCTCTACCTCCTCCGCCGACTCAAGTCCCTTGGAGTTCCTGCACCCGAGCTCCTCAGTGTTTACTCAACATTCAAACTTCCCAAGCTCACCTATGCCTCCCCCACCTGGTCTTCCTCTCTAAATGCCACACAACGTAAACACCTAGAAAAAGTGCAAAAGAGGGCATGCAAGATTATTCTCTCCCCTTCCTACTCCACATATCAAGAAGAGCTCAACACACTGACCCTTTCGACTCTCACTGACCATCACCACGACCTCATCTGCAAATTTGTTAAGAAGCTTCTACACCATCCTCGACACCGGCTCCTACTACCACCTGAGATCCCTAGCCCGAGAATTGCTGTTCGACACCACAACCGCATCCAGCCCATACGTGCACGAACTGATCGCTATAAGAACAGCCCAGTCCCAACCATTGTAAAAATTATCAATAACTTGTAATGAACCAGTGTATTCACTCCCAGTAAACACTACTTCTTGCACTGTCACTATGTTGAAATGCCCTGTAGTTTGAGCTTTTCCCCATCTAGTTATTATATATCTTATTTATATCACTTATGTTATTTGTATATTATTTGTAATTCGAAACCCATTCCCCAGATATGTAACTGTATATTTTCAGCCTTCTGGCTGCCAAGCTCTTTCAATAAACCGTTAATTATTATTATTATTATTATTTTACCACCACACCGACTTGCTCACCACCACACCGACCTGCTCACCACCACACCGACCTGCTCACCACCACACCGACCTGCTCACCACCACACCGACCTGCTCACCACCACACCAACCTCCCTCTCTGACCGTGACATTAAAACTGCTTTCTCTAACGCCAGGTAACCTCTTCCACACAACTACCTGTCATGTTTCATCATTACCTGTCCAAGTATAGTGTAGAGAGACAGGCAGACAGACATAGATAGATAGATAGATAGATAGACAGACAGATAGACAGAGACAGACATAGATAGATAGATAGATAAAAGATAAGAGATAGAGCAATAGATATATAGTGACAGACAGCTAGATAAGACCAACAGCTAGACAGAGACTCCACACAGGTGACGGCGATAAACAAGCTTCCATAAGGTGTATCGTAAACTAAATTACTCTCCAATTAACAGGTACATTTTCCCCTTCAATATATTACCGTCATTATTCACGTGTCTCCACAGTAAGTAAATATACAGAGCACATATAGTTAACTTGTGTGATGGGATGATGTGCTCATAAAATTGGTGACTTGTTTTGGTAAATTCTATCATAAAATTGTTTAAAATTTGTAGTTTGGTTAGGTTAGGTTGGGTTAGGTTAGGTTTTAAGTTAGGTTACATTGGGTAAATAGATAGATAGATAGATAGATGGACAGACAGAGACAAACAGACAGAAGGAAAACTTCACACAGGTGACAGCGATAAACAAGCTTCCATCAGGTGTGTCCTTCACTTAATTACTCCTCAATCAACAGGAATGTTTTCCCTTCGACATTATTTCACAAGTTCGAAAGAAATTTGCATATCAAGTTGTGTGTTTATGGTGGCATCGTAGCGCAAGTCCTTATCGTCTATGGGACAGGTAGATATCTTCAATTAGGGACAGGTACATATCGCATTGAGGTAGATATTCAATTAGAACAGGTAGATATTTAATTAAGATACGTAGAAATATAATTAAGACAGGTAGATATATAATTAAGATACGTAGAAATGTAATTATGACAGGTAGAAATATAATTAAGACAGGTAGATATTCAGCTTGGATAAACACTACTACACACACACACACACACACACACATATATATATATATATATATATATATATATATATATATATATATATATATATATATATATATATATATGAAACCCACCAAGCGAATATAATAACCCTCCTGCGACCTACTGATGTTAGGAGGGGGGGTTAATAACGAGGACAGCGTAACAGCGAGACCACAGGACATCGAGGACAGTAACAACGAGGAAGAACAAGGAAGACAAGTAGGAGCATCCGGCGTGACTTAAGACGGGTGTTTTGATCAAAGTTATATTTCTCTCCCTGGTCAGAGAGAGAGAGAGAGAGAGGGAGAGGAGACCCTAACCTACAGGGTACTTTAACCTTGCCCCCATCCCATCTTCCACCTCAAAAAGTCCCGTTACATTTGGGCATGACGGTCCCTCCTCCCACCCCTCCCCACCACCCTTCCAAGCCTTCAGGGGTTGAGGGGTGAGGGGGTGTAACCTCCTCATGGGAATTAGTGGAGGAACATGGGGCGTTACGTAAGGGGGGTGACTGACCCAAGTACCGTAGCTATGGTCGACTGGTATGTAGGGAAGGGAGGATGAAGGAAAGAAGGGAAGGGAGGATGAAGGGAAGGAGGTTAGGGAAGAAAATAAGGTAAGGAGGGGTGGGAAAGGAAGAAAAGGAGGTGGGGAGGGAAGGAGGGAAGGAAGAAGGAAGAAATGAAGGAAGGAGGGAGGTATGCAGAGTTCATCTATGGTAGTACTGTTGCTCACCTACAGGTCACGACACACTGACCTCCACACTCTTCTGTCCTCCTCCCACACTCTTCTCCCTCTCCCACCTCTTCCTCCTCCTCCACACTCTTCCTCCTCCTCCACACTCTGTCCTCCTCCACACTCTTCCTCCTCCTCCACACTCTTCCTCCCTCCTCCACACTCTTCGTCCTCCTCCACACTCTTCCTCCTCCCTCCACACTCTCCTCCTCCTCCACACTCTTCCTCCTCCTCCTCCACACTCTTCCTCCTCCCTCCACACTCTTCTCCTTCTCCACACTCCCTGTCCCTCCCTCCACACTCTTCGTCCTCCTCCACACTCTTCCTCCTCCTCCTCCACACCTCTTCCTCCTCCTCCACACCTCTCTGTCCTCCCTCCACACTCTTCCTCCTCCTCCACACTCTCCCTCCTCCTCCACACTCTTCCTCCTCCACACTCTCCTCCCTCCACACTCTTCGTCCTCCTCCACACTCTTCCTCCTCCTCCACACTCTTCCTCCTCCTCCACACTCTTCCTCCTCCCTCTCCATCCTCCTTTTTAGTTGTCTAGTTAAGGTATAGTCTCGGTATGGTTCTGACGCCATTTTTGTTTTAGCTAAATTTAACCAAATAGATGAAGTCTGCGTATGTATGTATGTATGTATGTATGTATGTATGGACAAAGAGAAAGTGATGTACTCGTATGTATTCATGTATGTAATTATGCATGTACTGTATGTATTCAAGTATTAAAATATGCATATAAGTATTCATGTTATGTCTGCATACAAAATATACATACATGACACCTATGTTGTCATATCAAACGAGTTGGAAATATTTTTAAATAACACCTGATAATAACAGGTTTGGGGAGGCGACAGTGACAGTGCCAGGTGCCAGGGAGGTGGTGGTGAGGGGTGGTGGTGAGGTAGTGGTGAGGGGTGGTGGTGGGAGGTGGTGGGGAGGGGTGGTGGGGTGGTAGAGGTAGGTGAGGGGGTGGTGGTGAGGGGTGGTGGTGAGGTGGTAGTGAGGTAGGAGGGGTGGTGGTGTGAGCTGGTGGTGAGGTGGTGGTGGGTGGGCGGTGTGGCGGGAGGAGGTATGGCGGGGATGTGGTGTGTGGTGAGGTAGTGGTGAGGATTGGTGAGCTAGTGGTGTGGTGGAGGTGACGTAAGTGGTGGTGTAGTGGCGGAGGAGGGTAGTGGCGGGGTAGCGAACGTACAGGTCAGCGCCGGAGAACCTGTCTCCGCCCCCAGCCGCTCCCAAGGTCATCTCACCCCTATCCTCCCTACCTTCCCTCAATCCCTATTCTCCCTCAATCTCTACTCCTCCCTCACCCCTATCCTGCCTAAATCCTTGCCTCCTCACCCCTATCCTCCCTTCCTCTTCACACTCCCACAACTTTCTCCCTCCATCCCTGTCTCGCATCCCTCCTCTTTCCTTTCTCACTACTCCTCCTCCACTCCCCCCACCTTCAGCTTCCTCACCCTTCTAACTACTAGCTTACCTCACCTTGCCTCCTCATCTTACTCAAATCCTCTCACCAATTCTACCAATGTATAAAGTCTCTCACGACGGCAAAAATTTTCTGGAAAGATTAAATTTACGGTTTGTGCTAGAACTTTGAGAGAGAGAGAGGAGAGGGGAGAGAGAGTGTGTGTGTAGAAACAGATGACTGTGCAGTGTGCATCCCTTTAAGTAAAATTTTAACACGCCTCGTCCAAACCCTACACGCCCTTTCACTCCTGCACGCCCTCTTCCACGCCCATTACACTCACATTCACACCTCCTTCACGCCCATACACGCCCTCCTTACGCCCACCACACGGCCGTTCCTCCTCCATTTTAATATGCAAGAACAGGTAGTCTAGGTGTATGTTAATGACGTCACGAGGAGAGACGAGGTGAGGAGATTGAGAGATAATCAGACCAGCTGTCGCCAGGTGGTGCGTCGAGGGTGGGGAGAGGGAGAGGGGAGAGGGAGAGCTGAGAGAAGTTGGGAGGTAGGCGGAGAGGGAAGAAGAGAGGAAGAGGGGATGAAGCGTGGGGTGAGGAGGAGAGGAAGAGGTAGAGAATAGAATGGATGGAACAGAAGAATGGGAAGGGTAGGAAGTGAGGGAAGAAGGGGAGAAAGGGTAAGAGGAGAAGAGGAAGAGAGATGAGAAGCGGAAGTCTAGAGGAAGAAAGGAAGAAGGACGGAATAACAACCATACAAAGGGTTTCATCAAGGAGGAACACAACGCTGGGAGTTATGTCCACAGACAGAGGACAGGGCCACAAGACAGACAGACAGAGCAGGCGCTACAGACAGATGGGCATTACAGCAGATAGACAGGGGTTACAGACAGCAGAGAACCCTAAACAGACAGGAACCACAGAAAGACGACTAGACAGGGGACCACTAACAAACGGGACCAGCCGAAAGAGACAGAGACCGACAGACAGACAGAAACCATCACCAAGACCGACACCCAAACGAGGCGTGATTAACACAGCCGCACATGACAGGAGTGAAGACAGAGGAAGGAGACAGCTGACATGCCTATAATAACACCTGGCTACTGCTGTGTGTGTGTGTGTGAGAGCTGTTGTTGTACGCCTCTGCCCTGCCTCTGCCCCGCTCCCGCCACACCAACACCGATATATTATTTGTTCCATACGCGAAACATCGATGATCTCTCTCTCTCTCTCATCCCCCCCCCCTCTGGGCAGCTAACACTGAGGATCTTCGTTAGTGGACAATTAGCGAGGTTGTGGGGGGAGTTGGGGGGATACTGTGTGGGGTGTTGGTGTGGGGAATTGGTGTGAGGTATGGGGTACTGTGTGGGAGGGGGAGTGTGGGGTGAGAATGTGGAGGTGTTGGAATGGTCTGGGGAGGAAGAGGAATGTGGGAGGAGAGGGGGGTATGACGAGGGGGGGAGGTGGAATGTGGGGAGAGGGAGTGGAATGTGGTAGGGGGGGTGTCAGTGTTGAGGTGTAGGAGGAGAGGGAAGGGAGGGAAGAAGCAATGTTCCCATCCCCCCCTCCCACCTCTCTCTCTCTCTCTCTCTTCCCCAACTTGCGGGTCCATGGAAAGAATATGATGGTAATGATAAATGGTAGTAATAGTAATGTTTTGCTGGTAGTGGTGAGTGGTAACGATGGCGGTAATAGTATGGTGATGGTGGTAATAGTAGTTTGTGGTAATAGTGGTGGTGGCTAATAGTGGTGGTGGTAATAGTGGTAGTAATAGTGGTGGTGATAGTGGTGGTGATAGTGGTGGTAATGATGGTAATACTGGTGATGGTGGTGAGTGGTGGTGGTGGTGGCAATAGTGGTGGTAATAGTTATGGTGATGGTAATTGTGGTGGTGGCAACAGTGGTGGTAATAGTGGTGATGGTGGTAATAGTGGTGGTAATAATGGTGGTGGTGGCAATAGTGGTGGTAATAGTGGTGGTAATAATGGTGGTGGTGGCAATAGTGGTGGTAATAATGGTGGTGGTGGCAATAGTGGTGGTAATAGTGGTGGTAATAATGGTGGTGGTGGCAATAGTGGTGGTAATAGTGGTGGTAATAGTTGTGGTGATGGTAATTGTGGTGATAGTGAAGCAGGACACGAGCACCGAGAGAGAGAGGCTGGTCGTGTCCTCTTGACCCCTCCCCCTTCTCCTCGTCCTCCTTCGTCTACTACTGCTGCTGCGTCTTCTTCTGTTCCGGCTCTTGTATTACACTCCTTCTCTGCTGTTGACACTACCTTGCTGTTTACTGTTACGTATGACTGCTGATTCTGCTTACTATTGCTTCTGCTTACTGCTGATACAACCATCATCATCTTCACTATCAACCCCCACAATCACCTCCTCCACAACCACCATCACCACCTCCACAACCATCCCCACACAACCACCATCACCACCTCCACAACCATCCCCACACAACCACCATCACCACCCCTTCCACAACCATTCCCCACACAACCACCATCACCACCTCGTATCCCCCACACAACCACCATCTTACCTCCACAGCCACCATCACCACCTCCACAGCCATCCCCACACAACCACCATCACCTCCACAACCACCCTCACCACCTCCACAACCACCATCACCACCTCCACAACCATCCCCACACAGCACCATCACCACCTCCACAACCACCATCACCACCTCCACAGCCACCATCTCCACACAACCACCACATCACCACCTTCACAGCCACCCTCACCACCTCCACAACCCACCCTCACCACCTCCCAGCCACCATCACCACCTCCCCAGCCATCCCCACACAACCACCATCACCACCTCATGACCCACCCTCACCACCTCCACAACCACCATCACCACCTCCCCAGCCATCCTCCACAACAACCACCATCACCACCTCCACAACCATCCCCACACAACCACCACCTCCACAACCACCACCCCCACAACCACCACCACACAACCACCACCACACAACCACCACCCCTCACAACCACCATCACCATCACCACTACCTATACACATCCCAGTCCAACATCACTACCACCACCTTATACCAACATACCACCATTACCATCTGGGCCAGTCACTTCCACCCCCAATCCACACCCACTTAACCAACCACACCACAGCCACACCCACCAAAACCACAGTCCTAGTTCCTGCCAGACCACAAAACCTACTGTTGTGCCACACTACATGTTGATCACACACACACACACACACACACCAGGTACAGCCACATACACACAACTAGGCTATGACACCACCCACACCTCATATACTGAACGGTTTACCAGCCACCAGTCTCTCTCTCTCTTCCTTTTCCCTTCCTGTCTCCGCCTCTCTTTTCTCTCTACATCCCTGCCTCCCTCTCTTTATCCATTTTTCATTTTTATCCGTTTTCCTTCCCTCCACCTTTCCCTCACCCTACCCCCTCTCTTCATCCACTTACTGTACCTATCCATACCTGTGTGTGTGTACCATTACCTCAACGCTGGACAGCACTATAACCTAACCTAACCAAAACAATGTTAAGTCACCTCAACATGTTAACAAGCTCTCCACCAATGTCAGGCGAGAATAAACCTGATTTACGAAGGTCGAGTTACCATGTTGATGAGAATTAACAAGTATAAAATTCACAAGTTACGGACTTAATTTGCACATTTTTGAACATTTAAACTATGCCAGGTAGCTATTGTACTGTTCATGTACAGAACCATCACTACGCCAGGTTAATTATCAACAGACAGTCAATCAAATTTTACCACGGAGGGGAGGGGGTAGGTGCTAAGGACATAAATGTGGGAACAAATTGCTCAATGGGTAGTTGTACCCCACACAGTAGATTACGACACCCCCCCCGACACAGTAAATTACCACACCGAGCAGCCCCCTATTCCATTACCTCAAAACCCCAATGAAATGTACAGCTTAGCTTAATCTAATCACCAGGTAACAATACTAAAATATATGTCGAAAAATTAAATAGGAAATTCACACGCTAATGGGGAGAGGGTGAAGAGAAGGTAAAAGAGAGGGTGAAGAGAGGGTGAAGAGTGTGAGTTTTTTTAATTAAGGAATATGGAGGAGCTGGAGAGGTGTACAGTATATCAGGTGGTAGATACATATTACTTCTTACATAAAGTTGTTTTCCACACAAGACATTGAGGCGTTTTATACACATATCATATAATTCGAATTTGCATGACAACAATATTCTATCTTAACCTGAATTAAATTAATCTAAGCTCACCTAACCACGTCACCCCAGATATACTCCACACTACCCACACCACCCCCACACTACCCACAACACCCCAGATATCCTCCACACTACCCACACCACCCCCACACTACCCACATCACCCCAGGCTCCTAAAGGTCGCCCGCCCTCGCCTTATTCAAGCACCCTAGTGATATGTTTTCCCTCTGATAACGCTGGTCTCCTCCCCCCCCCCTCCTACTGACGAAGGAGCTGTAGTACATATTATTATCTTCAGGAACAAACCAATCACCTGAAGATTAGACACCCTCAGCTTATTTCACCTTCAAGATTAAATTTATAACACCTACCCGGACTTGATCTACTCTATCCTATATAAACTTAATCCACCTTAGTCTAACCTAATCTACCCCCTCCCCAGGTGACGTTAAAGTGGTTAATCTTTGGGTGTATTAAGCTGGGGTGTGTAATCTTCAGGTGTATTAAGCTGGGGTGTGTAATCTTCAGGTGTATTAAGCTGGGGTGTGTAATCTTCAGGTGTATTAAGCTGGGGTGTGTAATCTTCAGGTGTATTAAGCTGGGTGTGACTCTTCAGGTGTATTAAGCTGGGGTGTGTAATCTTCAGGTATAGCTGGGGTATGTAATCTTCAGGTGTATTAAGCTGCAGAAGGTGTGTAATCTTCAGGTGTGTATTAAGCTGGGGTGTGTAATCTTCAGGTGTATTAAGCTGGGGTGTGTAATCTTCAGGTGTATTAAGCTGGGGTGTGTAATCTCCAGGTGGCAATATCAACCATTAAAAGTATATGTAAGTTTTGGTACAATGGTTTGCTGTACACACACACACACACACACACACACACACACACACACACACACACCTACAAGCTATTAAACCCCGGTCTAAAATATACCTGGTAATTGAATAAGTTCTCTTGTTCACGTCCACAAATTAATATTTCCTCTCAGCTGCGCCACACAAGGGAAGGGTCTGCACACGAGCAGTAATTAAACTATCATACAACAATAAATGTCCTTCAAGGGGGCCATTTTTTTTTTATTAATTCAAAGGCCATTTAGTTTTTATTATTTTTTTGTTATAGTTTAAAACCTCAGTGATATTTGAGGCGTATAAACACACGATAAACACAGCTTGATATTCCGAACACACAAACTGGTGGCTACAAACATATATCTCCCCAGACACATAAAGAAGCAATTGTCTACAAGCACACAAACACAAACATATTCCCAGAGTGACCCAGACATGATAAAAACACACACACACACACACACACTGATCACAGGATGTCAGTCAGAGTCCTCATTGCCAACACTCGTTACTGACTGACCTATAACTAGCCTTAACCACCCCCTTCACCCCTACCCGTCATTCTTTCACTCCCTCACAGCTGCCCCCATCAAGCCCTAATATCCTAATCCTTCTCCCTTACCCCAGCATTTCCCTCTCCCTTTACTCCTCCTAATCTCCCTCTATCTCTCCCTCACCCTTACCCCTCTCCCTCACAACCCTCCCCTTCACCCCCTTACCTCTCCCTCACACCCTTACCCCTCCCCTTCACTCCCTTACCTCTTTCCTTCACCCTTACCTCTCCTCCACACCCCCCTCCCCTTCACTCCCTTACCTCTCCCTCACACCCTTACCCCTCCCCTTCACTCCCTTACCTCTCTCCCTCACCCCTTACCTCTCCCTCACACCCTTACCCCTCCCCTTCACTCCCTTACCTCTCTCCTTCACCCCTGTTGACATTCTCAGTTGTTTACCGTCACCTGTTGTTGACGTAGATCTTGTACAGGTGTTGTCATGTTAGAGTGTGTAGTGGTTACATTAGGTTAGGTTAGGTTAATTTAGGTTTGGTTAGATTAGGTTACATTATGCTTGGAGGGGGTTAGGTTAGGTTAGGTTAAGCTAGGTTAGGATTTGGTTAGGTTAACTTAGGCTTGGTTAGGTTAGAGTTTGTGTTGGTTAATCTGAAGGTTAAACAAACTGACTGGAACTAATCATCCTGTATACTGTACAATCCCAATATTATATCACTTTACGGTATTAAACAACTGTTACGTGTGTTAATGGCATATAATAAATACTACAGTAAATAACAATATAGACCATAGTGACTAGTCAACCATCATGCTTTGTTTACAGTCGCTGAAGCCTCCCATGCCAACCCAGCCCAGAAAGCCCAATCCAAAAAGCCAAGCCAAGCCAAGCCAAGCCCAGAAAACCGAAACAACAACAAGCGTTCAACTGTATCTGAATTTCCCAAGAACGAATCGCGTGAACATTGTCGAAAAATTTGTTTAGCGTTCATTCAGCCTTTCATTTATTGAGTAACTTACGATCTCTTTTTTTTTATCCAGGGAATGAAAACAATAACAATAACTGAACTGTGTCTATTATTTATTTTATTTTTTTTTTACCAGGAACGAATAGGTATTAATGATTTTTATTTTATCCGGTAATGATAATAATTAGATAAAGAGTTCAGTGATCGGTTACAAATATATGATCGAATAAACGCAAATATTAGTGGGTATTTTAGGTTAGGTTTGGTTAGGTTAATTTTGGTTAAGTGAGACTAATACTAAGTTAGGTTAGGTTATGGTAAGGTAAGGGTTAGGTTAGGTTAGGTTAGGTTAAGGTAAGGTAAGGGTTGGGTTGGGTTGGGTTGGGTTAGGTTAGGTTAAGGTAAGGTAAGGGTTAGGTTAGGTTAAGGTAAGGTAAGGGTTGGGTTGGGTTAGGTTAGGTTAGGTTTAGGTAAGGTAAGGGTTAGGTTAAGGTAAGGTAAGGTAAGGGTTGGGTTGGGTTGGGTTGGGTTGGGTTATGGTAAGGGTTAATTAAGCGCTAAAATGGCTAACCTTAAGACCACCTGCAAATCACTATCTTAATACGAACTAATAAATCAACACCCACTAACACGAGGGCAACATTGTGTGTTAGTGTGTGTGTGAGGTACAAGAGCTGCTGTGTTACCTGAAGCGGGGCAGGTTAATTAATGTGGAGGCTGCGGACCCGTTATCCCAACCCTTGGCTCTTGAACAGGTGTGTGTGTGTACAGGTGTGTGTGTTAATACTCAATTTACCTATTCATACATATCCTAATAAAAAGAGTTAATACTTATTTATCTATCAATACATATCATCCTAGGTATTGCTGCGTGAAACCTAAACCTAACCGAAACCTAACCTGTCCTAATTAAGGTATGACACAATATACAGGTATAACGAAACGCACAGGTAACAAAAATATACAGCATACCATAACTCGATACGTCCTCATACATACGAATTATAGGGAAACATTATCGTACGATTTTTCGATATATTATCCAGACGCACGACCAAACCACCCGCATGACTTACAAACGATTCACACGGTACTCAAAGGTGGCTCAAGTTATCCACACAGTACCCAAGGTGGAATAGATACCCACACAGTACCCAAATTAGGAAAGTACACAGTTCACGGGTATACAGACTGTCTGGGTACACAAGGGTGGTGATGTAACGCCGCTTGATAGTCAACACACACACACACTGCGCAGTTGGTGTCGATTCCTGACTCCGCCTCCTATTTCCCTTCCGCCTCCTCTTCCTCTTGCCCACTCCTCTTCTTTATCCTGCCTTTTCACTTTGTCTCCTCCTCCTCCTCTTCATCTTTCCTCTTCCTCCTTCTCTTCATCTTTCCTCTTCCTCCTCATCTGC
The DNA here is from genome assembly GCF_018991925.1 of Homarus americanus. NCBI lineage: Eukaryota > Metazoa > Arthropoda > Malacostraca > Decapoda > Nephropidae > Homarus > Homarus americanus. Next base: position 351,318 of record NW_024722335.1, read on the forward strand.
CTCCCGTTCTTCCTTTTACCTCCTCCTCTTGTTCACCTTGCCTCCTCCTCCTCTCCCCCAGCGAGCCCTCCTCCTGTACTGATCAACCACACTGTTACTACCACTAGCCAACACGCCAACAGGACCAACACTTCCACTAATTACAGGTGTAGCGGCGTATGTTTGTTTGTGTGACGTCAACAGGTATTGATCTGAGGAATGTTCGAATGTTTACGCATTTTTTTACAATGTGTATTTATGGCAAGACAAACATAACCTTGAAGTGAATGTTGAGTGATTAGCGTGGTGATTAGGGTGATCCAATCTACCATGTGTAACTACTTCGTGATTAGCTACACCTCTCGAATTGTAGTGTTCTTGTAGTTGTCGTAGTTGTTGCAATACACTAAACACCAGTTTAAGAGTTTCCCTACACACACACACACACCAGTTGACCTACACTACCTAACTACCCAGCAGTAATTGGGCGACCTGCATGATCTCCGGTTAGCCAGTGCAGTAGGCGAGTTGTCCGGCCTTCTTGGGTTATTAGGTCACAGAGCTCGTTAACTATAATTTTTTGTGAAGATGACAGCTTTTAGACCTTAATTTCTTCGCTACTGATCCTCCATTTTTAATAGCTTATTTGAGTGACGAAGGACAACTATTATTATTATTATTATTATCATTATCTATCAATCGATTTTTGTTCTAATCTATCGAGTATTTTATCTATTTACCTATGTCTGTGTCTGTCTGTCCGTCTATCTGTCTAATCTACCTGTCCCTTGTAATCTATCCATCCCTCTATTCAATCTGTTGTTATTCCACCTTTCCTACCCTCCAATGGTAGACAGATCGTGGGAAACGGAAACCTCAAGAATGGAAGGGAATGAGAAGGGAGAGAGGAGGGAGAGAAGAGGGAGAGAGAGGGGAGAGAGGAGGGAGAGAAAAGTGTAGAAAGTGACACGACAGAGCCATAATAACTAGTCTCTCTCTCTCTCTCTCTCTCTCTCTCTCTAAGTTCTTCGGCTGATATACTCTTTAATAAATTGTTACTTACCATTATTATCCTATTCTTATTTTCACACACACACACACACACACACACACACACACACACACACACACACTTTCTCATCCTCATCTTGACTACACATGCACGGATCACAGCTTCAGAACAATTCACTACAGAGGCTAAAAAACATTACAATCAGGTAACTTTCAACTTTCCATCTATTCTTCCTGTACTTTTCTCCTCTAGTCTGTATTCAGCCTTTTACACACACACATACACACACACACACACACACACACACAGGGGGGATTGAGGTTAGGTTAGGTTGAGGTTAGGTTGAGGTTAGGTTAGGTTTGGTTGAGGTTTGGTTGAAGTTAGGTTAGGGAAGGGGAGGAGGAGGGGTTGGTGGTGGGGGGAAGAGGGTTGGAGGAGAACTAAATGCTACTAATAAATTTATAAGAGCAAGTTTATACCGTAAGTATGTATCTTATATGAGCATCTATGTATGTATGTATGTATGTACTGTATGTATGTATGCATGTATGTATGTATGTAACCTATGAGCGTGTGTTTACAAATGTGTATGTATTTAATATAAGTGTTTGTGTGTATGTTATCTATCTATCAATCAATCTATCAGTCTCACCACATTCTTGTCTATGGGTGGACGCCGCTCCCCCACCCAAGGTCAGGCTAGGCCAAGCAGAACCCACCCACACCCCCAAGCAATTTGTTGTCATTATTCCCTCTCTTCCACGGCCTCCTCATTCACCGGAGAAGAAAAACAGGGAAAATTAGCGCTAACGATCCGTGTGTGTGTGGGGAGGGTTAGGGGAGGGAGGAGGAGGGAGGGAGGTGGGGTTGTGAGTCATAGGCTACATGTGAAGGTCATGAGCGGGATGGGAGGGTCTACGTGCCTCATGTACCCCGGTTCGATCCCCCATCCTGAAGATATGAGTGTGTGTGTGTGTGTGTGTGTGTGTGTGTGTGTGTGTGCGTGTGTGTGTGTGCGTGTGTGTGAAATATAGTAGAATGTATAAATAGGTTAGGGCAATAATTCTGTTTGATATGGGTTAATTAAGGGTCATTAACTGCGGGTACAGGTTAGGGAATCATTAAACTGGGTCGTTAATGGGGTGAAAATATCTTTCTATTGTATGCAAATTAAGGTGACTTGCCATTTATGACATTACTATGGTATGGGACCCACTTAACCTCACTTAATAAGGTGTCATATAGCAATGTCCTCCCTTCTCCCTCCCACCACGGCAACACCCTCCCTCCCTCCCTCCACGTCGCTTTTCCCTCCTCCCTCCTCACGTCAACACCCTCCTCCCCTCCCTCCACGTCCTTGCCCTCCTCCTCCCTCCACGTCGCTTACCCTCCACCCTCCACGTCAACACCCTCCTCCTCCCCTCCCGCATCAACACCCTCCTCCTCCCTCCACGTCGCTTGCCTCCTCCCTCCCCTCCTCCCACGTCCAACTTCCTCCCTCCTCCTCACGTCAACACCTCCTCCTCCCTCCCGTCAGCACCCTCCCCTCCCTCCCTCCCACATCCAGCACCCTCCCCACCCCTCCCTCCACCCCTCTTCTCCACGTCAACACCCCCCCCCACTCCACAGAAGCTAATCATACGAACCGAATAATTTATATGGTCATTCAGAGTAATTATTGGCTTCCTGTTATTTAATCGGATCCTCTTGTCAAATTTCCCAACTTTTCATGACCCATTCATCACCATTTCCTCAACTTTCCCTAATTTTCCTGACCCAATTCTCATTTTCCCCAAAATTTCCTGACCCAATTCCCATTTCCCCCTAAATTTCCTGACCAATTTATAACTTTCCCTAATTTTCCTGACCATTTTGTTTTCACTTTTCCCAATCAACTTCTTTCACAATACAAGAACAATGGTACCATGCTTAACCACCCCTAACCTAACCTGAACGTAACCTAACCTAAGCTGAACACAACCCGTACCTAACCCATCCAAATCTAACCAAACCTAACAACACGCGACAATACACAACCTTGAGATAAAATAATGTCCCACTGACTTTTAAGAGAGTTAATTATAACCTTTTCAACTTTTTTTTACCTGGCCTTGAGAATTGTTGATGTTGAACACACGAGTGACAGACATATTGTAACATTAACTTGGCACATCACCTAACCAAACCAAACCTAACCTAACCAAACCTAACCACGCCATATATGAACATCCTGACGCTAACATTTCATACTGTAGAACACACACACACACACACACACACACACACACACACACACACACCATAGGCTAGGCTAAAAATTAAATTTCCTCACCAAGCAAGGGCCAAAAAATTATTAAAAACTTACTTTAATCTATGAGAAGTAGTTAAGGTCTTACTCCATGACCAGATGAACGCTACCAACAACACGACACCTGAGAGAACATCCGGTGGGCGAGTGATTGGGGAGAGAGGGTGATTAGGGAGTTGTGAGGGTGACTGGGGAGTTGTGAGGGTGATTAGGGAGTGAGGGTGATTGGGGAGTTGTGAGGGTGATTAGGGAGAGTGGTGAGGGCGTGACTGTCTTAGCTTTTAAACAAACACACACACACACACACACACACACACCCCCCCGGGCTCACTTTCACCAACTGCGAAGGGCAAGAAAACGGCCCCCACACCCTGCCTACACCCACACCTTAAAGGACCACTACACCCTGCCTACACTCTAGAAAGAACCACTACACCCTGCCTACACCCACACCTAGAGGAACCACTACACCCTGCCTACACCCACACCTGGGAGCCACTACACCCTGCCTACACCCACACCTAGAAGGAACCACTACACCCTGCCTACACCCACACCTAGAAGAACCACTACACCCTGCCTACACCCACACCTAGAAGAACCACTACACCCTGCCTACACCCACACCTAGAGGAACCACTACACCCTGCCTACACCCACACCTAGAGGAACCACTACACCCTGCCTACACCCACACCCAGAAGAACCACTACACCCAGCACTAAATACTACTACAAATACTACTAATAATAATGACAATAATAATAAATACAATATATAATGATAATAATAATGACACCAACAACACAAACACAAGCCATCAACAAACACAATAACAAACTAAACACAACCACCACTCAGAATGGACCATCCAACATACGGACACGCAAAATTATACATTCCCATCGAGCTACGTAGCCACACACCAGACAAAGAAACAGACGTAATTAGCTGGCCGAGGTTCTAAGAAGATGGGTTCGTCACGCGTGCAGACAAACAAACACACACACACACACAAACACATCACACACACAAACACATCACACACACACACATCCAACACACACACACAAACACATCACACACACACACACACATCCAACACATCACACACACACACACACACACACATCAACATCACACACACAAACACATCACACACACACACACACATCCAACACATCACACACACACACACACACACATCCAACACACTGCCTCGCTGGTATAGTTCTGGGCGCCCACGTGATGTACTTTAGTTGAGTAACATGATATTATATGCTGTATGTTACGAGTGTTGTAGTTAATCCCTGTGTCAGCCGTGATAGAACCCCCGAGAAGTGTTCTATTGTGGTCATAATAGAACCCCAGAGACATTCTATTGTGGCCATAATAGAACCTTGAGATGTGTTCTATTGTGGCCATAATAGAACCCCCGAGATGATTCTATTGTGGCCATAACAGAATTCCGAGACGCGTTCTATTGTGTCCATAATAGAACCCCGAGATGTGTTCTATTGTGTCCATAAACCGCGCAGATCATAACGCACCATACACACAGGAGCACAAACCCACAGCATTTAATAACCCTGGCAGTTGAAACTCTCTCTCTCTCTCTCTCTCTCTCTCTACTCTCTCTCTCTCTCTCTCTCTCTCTCTCTCTCTCTCTCTCTCTCTCTCTCTCTCGTCATGCATCAATAGCCCTATTATTGTCCTTGTTGTCTCCTCCCGGGCTTGTCATAAGAAGTCAATAACACCATATGAACTTGACACACACACACACACAGACACACACAAGGCATCATGTTTCCTGATCCCTGACTGAAACCTCCTCGGCTCCACCAAACTGTCGAGGCTATTGGGATCACCTGAAGATTAGAACCCCACCCTTCAGCTGTTTCACCCCTAACGTTACCTGTGGGGTAGGTAGGTAGGTAGTGGGCCCAGTGGGTAGTGCTTGGGTAGGTAGGTAGGTGGGTGGAGTGGGTGGGTAGGTGGTGGGTGGGTAGGTAGGTGAGTAGGTAGGTAGGTGTATATTTGTATTGTCTTTGTATACCTGTGTACGTATTGTTTGCATACGTGCACTCTGTATTGTTGTGGACATGCGCTTTGTAGGACACTGTTTGCATACCTGTATTGTCTAAGTAACGGTTGTATACCTACATTAAGTATAGTGTATACCTGCATTAAGTACAGTGTATACCTGCATTAAGTATAGTGTACACCTGCATTAAGTATAGTGTGTATCTGCATTAAGTATAGTGTATACCTGCATTAAGTATAGTGTATACCTGCATTAAGTATAGTGTATACCTGCGTTAAGTATAGTGTATACCTGTATAGTGTATACCTGCATTAAGGATAGTGTATACCTGCATTAAGTATAGTGTATACCTACATTGTCTACATACATGGTGAGTCAATGTAAACTTCCATGACTATTGACTGAATAATTATATGTATCAGTATAGGAGACGCCACGTGGCCTGTCCAAGTCTTGCGTCAGGACGAAAATATTACTTCACAAGTGTTTGTCTCATGAATCACTACGAGAGCTTAGTGAGTGGTGTTGATGAGTGGTGAGGCAGGCAGTAAGGCTCACCTCTCCCTCACACTACACAGGTAACTGAGCCTTGCTACTGTCCGCCTCCCTCAACCTAGACAAATGGTTTGAATTGTGTGTCAGCGGAGCACCAACCTGACAAATTTTACCTTCGTGCCGATGGTGGAGTGAAAGGCTTTACTGTCAATCGTCCAGTAATTGTTGTATGTTGTCAGGTTATAACAGTATAGTGTGGTCAAGGTATCTGGCAATAACTGATAAATTCCCATCATGGGGCGAGGGGAACCTTTAACAGGTTAGCGTTCACATCAACTTGTTGGGCAGGTGTGAACAAGTGTACCGTATGTATGTTAGGAATAGTCAGACCCTTACATGTAGTTTTATACTGTCCACTAAGGCACGAAGCACCGGGCAACATAACCAAGCGATAAGTGATTCATCTTCAGTAACAGTTGTTTATCACCTGACAATGACGCAGTTGACAAGTAGGAATTAAACTATTAATAAATACTAACATAACCTCTTCAAGTTCTGTGTTGCCTCCTTCATCGTTTTACATAATTATACAAACCAATAAGTGTATGACGTTCCCTCACCAGCCTCCAGCTCGTGTGGTGGAGGAGCGAGGTTGAGGCCACGTGTGGTGCAGCAACCAACCACCTCAACCTGCCACCCCCCCCCCCCATTTCCTCTTCCCTGTGTGCCATTCATCCGTCTTTTATTTTCCTACTTTATTACTAATTATTGAATTATGTGGCGAGACAGAAGATGGTGAGGTAAAAGTGACAGACGTACCTTATAATGTGACGAGAGAGGTGTTATCACCTGCCGATGAGAGCCAACAGGTGTGATGAAATACACACCAGGTGACACCGCCCCTGTACGTGGGTTGTGCTGTGCTGGAGGAACACTAGGCGTGGGTCACAGCCGCACGGCCTTCTCTGCTGCACCAACCCCCACACTTGCTGCAGGACACTCACTCTCGCCTTTATTTCCCCCAGAGAACCCCAGGGGTGTTCTTCACCTGAGGCTCCACCAAGCGTAACGCGCCGCCCAGCCTGTGATAGATCCCGCCGGTCACCGCTAACACACACACACACCGCCTCTCTTAACCTTCCTTCACTCCCAGTTACGATTTTCCTTTCCTGGATCGTCTGGTAATCTAGGCGGTATGATGACACAGCGAGTTGCTACACGCCCGCCACGATATCAAGAGACGACACAAAATGTAGGGAGAGAGACGGAGCAAAAGCAGCAGGTCGGCGAGAATGTGCCGTAAGCCTTCCCTCTACGAGCTCCTCTCAAACACTGCCTGGGATGACTTGGACCCGAGCACCAGCGGCCACCAGGGAGTCCGGTGATCCTGCGCGGTTGCCACGTGGCCTCATCTTCCGATTTTCAATAGCCGGCGTAATGTAAACATGACAAGTCTCGTTAAACATTATATAAACAATCAGAAGCAACACTCATGAAGATATATTTTGATGTCGAACACATGAACCTAATGCCTTTATCAGCCACTCTTGCCTTCACACCTGAGTATTACTTTCCATTCATTTATTTGTCGTTAATATCTGAGGAATCTCGTACGAACTTAAAGACCATCATTATTAATGTTTAAAAATATCATTACTCAACTACGTAACGTCGATGTAACAACAATATAACATAAAACATACAAACAAAAAATTAAATTTCCCATTCAACACCGTACCTGAGGGGCACTGCTCTAAGGGTGCCAGACGTCGCCACACAACACTCAACACTATTCATCTGATCAACTGTTTACACCACATCTCTCTACTGACTGTTTACATTAACAAACTCCAATACCCACACAAACTGTACCTAAACCACCACAGCCATAACATACCGCGAGTAAGAGGAGAAAATAGCTCTTACTGACGCTGGTGAATATACAGTAGACAGTCATAGATGCCAGTAAGTTATTTTCCCCCTTAAACTGACGTACTGGTGAGGCTACTAAGCGTTATGTCACATGTACTGGAACAAGTTAACAAATAAAACCCATCCCATATCACTTTCCCTCCTCGTTGAAAGAGAGGTTTAACGATCTAATAGGCCAGTTGGTACCTCGCCTCCTGGCCAGGTGAACCACACATGCAGGTGAGGGGGCGTCAATTTAGGTGAGGGCGGAGATGAGGGGGGAGGGTTGACCACTGGGAGGGGAAAGGTGGACCACGGGGATGGGGGGAGTTAGGGGAGGGAGGACCATAAGGAAAGTGGGGGGGGTGGACCAGAGGGAGGTGGAGGTAGGGAGAGGGTGGACCAGAGGGAGGTGGAGGTAGGGGGAAGGGTGGACCGAACTAATCCGGAAGACGTTTGACCTTCGAGGAACCAGGTAGACCCGACAGACAGGCAGACTAATGAGGAGGACCAGGTAAGAGAGAGAAAGTGTACCAGGTAAACAAAGACTAATGAGCTGAACAAAGTAAATACTGGTGGACCAAAAGAGAGGTGGACCAGGGGACAAGTGGACCAAGACACAGGTAGACTCTTCACACCTGTATAACAATAATTAAATCCTCGTCGTTTCTTGTACCTGAAGATGGCAGCCGTAAGCAATTTCTCTATTTACGATGACTTGAAGATTAGTCTCTCCTCCCCAGCTTACTGTACCTTGTGAATAAACACCTTAAAGCTACCTGGGGGGCTGGGATAGGTTAGGTTAGGTTAGGTTAGGTTAGGTCTATTTATATGCATATACCTTCCACAAAGCTTTAGGAAACATGAGTTAGTCCATCACACACACACAACCGCATCCAGCCCATACGTGCACGAACTGATCGCTATAAGAACAGCCCAGTCCCAACCATTGTAAAAATTATCAATAACTTGTAATAAATCAGTGTATTCACTCCCAGTAAACACTACTCCTTGCACTGTCACTATGTTGAAATGCCCAGTAGTTTGAGCTTCTCCCCATCTAGTTATTATATATCATATGCGTGTGTGTGTGTGTGTGTGTGTGTTTGTGTGTGTTTCTCTCTCTACCACAACACATTATTAACGTTATAAATTGTATTAAACTTTATTAAATAATATTAGGATGGAGTAGAACAATTATTATTATTATTATTATTATTATTATTATTATTATTATTATTATTATACAATAAATAATTTCTAGAATTACAAATTAAATTTATAAACACTCGCCAAAAAGGTTAAATTAGTATTTGTTTTTATGACGTAATTACATTTAGTAAACGAAGGCAAGTTATATTTGTGATGATTTCTGTTAACGGGTGAATGGTTGTTAGGTCAGAGTATCACAACTGTTAACGAGTGAATGGTTGTTAGGTCAGTGTATCACAACTGTTAACGGGTGAATGGTTGTTAGGTCAGAGTATGACAACTGTTAACGGGTGAATGGTTGTTAGGTCAGAGTATGACAACTGTTAACGGGTGAATGGTTGTTAGGTCAGAGTATGACAACTGTTAACGAGTGAATGGTTGTTAGGTCAGAGTATCACAACTGTTAACGGGTGAATGGTTGTTAGGTCAGAGTATCACAACTGTTAACGGGTGAATGGTTGTTAGGTCATAGTATCACAACTGTTAACGGGTGAATGGTTGTTAGGTCAGAGTATCACAACTGTTAACAGGTGAATGGTTGTTAGGTCAGAGTATGACAACTGTTAACGGGTGAATGGTTGTTAGGTCAGAGTATGACAACTGTTAACGGGTGAATGGTTGTTAGGTCAGAGTATGACAACTGTTAACGAGTGAATGGTTGTTAGGTCATATAGTATCACAACCGTTAACGGGTGAATGGTTGTTAGGTCAGAGTATCACAACTGTTAACGAGTGGATGGTTGTTAGGTCAGAGTATCACAACTGTTAACGGGTGAATGGTTGTTAGGTCAGAGTATCACAACTGTTAACGGGTGAATGGTTGTTAGGTCATAGTATCACAACTGTTAACGGGTGAATGGTTGTTAGGTCAGAGTATCACAACTGTTAACGGGTGAATGGTTGTTAGGTCATAGTATCACAACTGTTAACGGGTGAATGGTTGTTAGGTCATAGTATCACAACTGTTAACGAGTGAATGGTTGTTAGGTCAGAGTATCACAACTGTTAACGAGTGGATGGTTGTTAGGTCAGAGTATCACAACTGTTAACGGGTGAATGGTTGTTAGGTCATAGTATCACAACTGTTAACGGGTGAATGGTTGTTAGGTCATAGTATCACAACTGTTAACGAGTGGATGGTTGTTAGGTCAGAGTATCACAACTGTTAACGAGTGGATGGTTGTTAGGTCAGAGTATCACAACTGTTAACGAGTGGATGGTTGTTACGTCATCATAACGTATCTGTTAACGGGTGACGAATACACATAAACGGGAGATTTAATTCCGTTTATATACGTCTGCTGAAAACGGATGTCGAGTCTCTTATCGTAATTCGAATGTCCATTGGATTGGGTTAGGTTAGGTTAGGTTAAGCTAAGCTAGTATGGTTAGATTGGGTTAGTTAAAATTACGTTAAAAAAGGTAAACTTAGGTTAGGTGAAGTCAGGTTAGGTTAGGTTAGGTTAGGTTAGGTTAGGTTAAGTTAGCGTAAAGGTAGCTAATCAGACTTAATCAACAGGTAAATTAAACTGGGGTGGTCAATCTTCAGGTGATCAATTACCTTCTATGTATCCCCACTGTTGCCACACACACACGCACACTGTAAACACAACGAATACAACACCCAGATTAAACATATAGTGTTGAGTGAATGTTTAGCGACATACCTAACATTCGCTTTGTACTGTACACCATTTAATATAGTACCACTTTGTATGTAAACCAACTAACAATATTATATAAATTACGGTGAAATATAGTGGGAAAATTTATATATATACAGAATGTTTATATATATATATATGAAATTGAATGTTATTTCCCGTGTTTATTTAGCAATTCTTCCTTTGATTAATAGCGATAGTTTGTAGCGGAAATAAAAAGAAATCGTACTTTATAGAAAACGATAAAAATTGATCAAGTGGCAACTGAATGAGCGGTGTTGCCATCTCAATGTAAACAGAGTCGGATAATACCTCAGTGTTGGGGCCGGTACAGTGACCTTTAGTGTAATAAGTCCTCCAGGTGTTGGCACTAATATTGGTCCTTTAATTAAATACAGGTAATTGTCAAACAGGTGAGTGTTAATGTTTATGATTACAGGAGATAAATAGGTGAATTGTTTGGTTCCAGGTAGATAAGTCTCTTTGTCTCTCCCATATCTCCAACGTTGAGATAAGGATGTGTGTGTGTGTGTGTGTGTGTGTGTGTGTGTGTGTGTGTGTGTGTCTGTGTGTGTGTGTGTGTTTCTCTCTCTACCACAACACATTATTAACGTTATATATTGTATTAAACTTTATTAAATAATATTAGGGTCGAGTAGAACAGTTATTATTATTATTATTATTAATATTATTATTATTATTATTATTATTATTATAATTATTATTATTATTATTATTATTAATATTATTATTATTATTATTACTATTATTATTATTATTATTATTATTATTATTATTATTATTATTATTAATATTATTATTATTATTATTATTATTATTATTATTATTATTATTATTATTATACATGATAGAGAAATGGTAATGATATTGAATACTACTGATACTAATACTACTACTACTAATACTACTACTACTAATACTACTACTACTAATAATAATAATAATTAGCGATTAGTGGACAATAAAGGAATCAAATACAAAAAATATATATAAATAAGAACGCAACAATAAAACACAACAACAACAAAAGCAACAACAAGAACACGTCATCGCAACCACACAATGACCACAACAACAACAATATCACGATGTTATTCCACCATAGAGAGTTAATATAATAAATAGCATACATATATATTTATACGTTTACGCTGAGCCAATGGAGAGTGATTTATCATGTGTAAATGTTGTCATTATTTTGATGGCTGTCGGGAGGGGTGTAATGACTGTTGTGTGGGCTACAGCTAAATAACTGTACACACACACACACAATCCCCAAACATGCACACAACCCCCCACACAATCCCACCCCCACACAATCCTTACCCCACCCCCCCACAATCCCATACCCCCACCCCCACACAATCCCTTACCCCACCCCCCACACAATCCCTTACCCCACCCCACACAATCCTTGCCCCCACACCCCAACACAATCCCTTACCCCCGCACCAAAAACCCCTCCCTCACAAACTCCTTTTATCAACTCTAACAAAATACAAATCTTATTATAAAGGAAGAAAATAACCAACGTGCCGCCGTGTTGATGTGGAAGCTTAAAGTGGTGTTACCTGAGAAGCCGCCATAATAAAGGCCTCACCTGACATATTGACATTTAATTAACACAAGACTCGCCAGATTTCAGTTCACTCAGCTCCGTGTTTAGGAGGTGGAGGCGACGATTAGATCTGGCTCCAGGGAACTGATCATGTGTAATTATCTTCCTCCATACTTATACAGCCGGATGGAATGGTGTTGTTGTTGTTGTTGCCGGATGTAACTCAACGCTAATGTAATTTACCTTAACCTAACCTAATTTGATCTAACCTAACCTAACCTAATTTGGTCTAACCTAACCTAACCTAATGCTAATCTAATCTAACCTAAGCTAAACTAACCTAACCTACCTTAACTTAATTTTTTCTAACCTAACCTAAAGCTAACTTAACATAATGCTAATCTGCCTAAGCTAAGCTAAGTTAAAGTATGCCTCTCTCTCTCTCTCTCTCTCTCTCTCTCTCTCTCTCACACAATTCAAGGTTCAACACCGCCATTACTCCTTCCGCTATCTTGAGACATCACCAAGACTCATAGATCAGCCCCTAGATTCTCACCAGCCCTCACCAATGTTTAAATCAGACCCCTTAAATCAGACCATAATGCACTTGAAACTTACTCACAATCCATTAGCTCACAGTGGCAGAGAAGTTCCTCCTCCTAGCGGCCAGATAACGTCACACTTAAAATATCTTTACACAACACAAATAAAACAACCCGGGTGATGTACTTAGCAGGAGCAGCCACAACTCTCCCTCTTCTACAACTCAACTCTCCCACAACTTTCCCACAACTCACCCCCACAACTCTCCCACAACTCTCCCAGTCCAGAGGTAAGCGATGTGCGTTTTATTTTACGGCCAAAATTATCAGCGGCATAACTTTATTTTACACCAGTTCCAGCCCGCGAAAATTTGTGCTGAATACAGAGACAAATTTTAGTCGTTTTTTTTTTACAATTATTAATGTATTTTCTATGTACAGGATAGATAGATAGATAGATAGATAGAAAATGTTATTAAAGGTTTCAATTCTCTCAAGGACACGTTGTATTGGTATGCTTGTGTGAGGAGGAGGAGGAAGAGGAGGTGGAGGAGGAGAAGGAAGAGGAGAAGGAAGAGGAGGAGGAGGAGAAATTTACTTTAGACATCAAAGCCCACCACCTCCCCTCCCCCCCCTCCCCTCCCCCCCCCACACACACCATTTTCTTTGCTCAGTTAAGTGCCTCTATTTCCCACTCTCTTCGTAACAAATTCTCAGACACGTCCGGAACACGCCTCTCCCCCAACCACTCCCCTCTCTCCCTGCCCACTCCTCCCCCAACCACTCACCTCTCTCTCTCTCCCTCCCCTCCCCAACCCTCCCCACTCCCTCCCCCAACCACTCCCCTTTCCCCTCCCCACTCCTCCCCCCAACCACTCACCTCTCTCTCTCTCTCCCACTCTCCCAGCTTCCCACTCTTCAGGTAACAGCTTGCCACCTTCTGTCTGTCTGTCTGTCTGTCTGTCTGTGTCTGTCTGCCTACGTATGTCTGTCTCTGTAGGAGGAGGAGGGAGGTAGGGTAGTAGGAGAGACTGGAAGAGGAAGAACAGGAGAAGAAGGAGGAGGAGGAGGGGTGGATGAAGGAAGATGGTGAGGCAGAAGGAGGAGGAGGACAGGAGGAGGAGGAAGAGGAAGAGGAGGAAGAATCATGAGTCCAATAAGGTCTTGCAGAAGGTAGGAGGAGGAGGAGGAGGAAGAGATTGTTTACGGTCTATTCACTAGCTGCCAGGCGAATAGGAGGAGGAAGAAGAAGAGGAAGAAGAAGAAGGGATGGGAGAAAGAGTGGAAGAAGAAGAAGACGAAGAAGAAGAAGAAGAAGAAGAAGACGAAGACGAAGAAGAAGAAGAAGAAGAAGAAGAAGAAGAAGAAGAAGAAGAAGAAGAAGAAGAAGAAGAAGAAGACATAACAACACCTACAAACACCACCACCAGCTGATAACTCGTATCTCTCCCCCAAGACCATCTTATTATCTACCACTTCCTTCTCACCGAGCCTCTTAGACCTGCCTGATGACTTAAGAAATTCAGGAATTCCATTTTTTTTGTAATCTACGTCAAATACAGAACACCATCTACAGTAGGTTGTGGAATTGTTGTGATACATAAAAAATACTGCAATGGCCAATACGTTCTATACTCTCTCTCTCTCTCTCTCTCTCTCTCTCTCTCTCTCTCTCCCCAAGGCCTACCAGCTACCCGGCCGTCCACTGATGACAGAATGGTAGAGCCTGTGTCCGATCCGTCCAGAATGCAGGGATGGGGGATAGGAAGGATGAGGGGGGGATGGGGAAGGATGGGGATGGATGGGGAGGGATAAGGAGGAGGATGAGGAGAATTAGGAAAGGACAGACACAACACAGGCCAGGCAGGGATCAGAGGCAGTGTGTGTGTGTGTGTGTGTGTGTGTGTGTGGTCCCAGACAAAGCCGGACTCACTGGCTCTATCAGGGTTAAGCCGGATACTGAGTTACACACCAGGGGCCGGATTCAACTGTATCATTCATAAGCCGGATACAGAGAATAGTATTACAGCCTCTAGTAGAACCTCGACAATATCAGTTATGTTTTTGTAATTCTGTATAATAATTACCAATGCTGAGACTTTAAGGTTCAAGGTTCAGTTTTTTTTTGTTCAAGGTTCAATGTTTGGGGTTCAAGGTTAACATTTGGGAGGTTCAAGTTACAGGGTTCGGAATACAAGGTTCAGAATTCAACGTTTAGGGTTCAAGGTTCGGGATTCGGGAAGGTAGGTTCAGTAGTAGCATATCCCACCTGAGTGAGTGTTGTGTTCTGTCCAGCATTAATCAATGAGAATCAACACAGGTAAACTGACCATTACCTCACATGCTAATGACCTCAGAGAGTACACAGGTGAAGTTATCAATAAGACCCGGTAACTTGATAAACCAATGGGTAAAATATCTCCTCCTCACGTATTAATTAACTCAGGTAAAACACAGGTAAGGACTTTATAACACGATAAACCAAGAGTTAAAACACCTCTCCCCCTCAGGTACTAATTAGCTCAGGTAACTCTAACATGATAAACCAAGAATTAAAACACTTCCTCGCGTACTAATTAAATCAGGTAAAACACAGGTTAAGGCTTTTATAACACGATAAACCAAGAATTAAAACACTTTCTAATTCCCTATTAACAGAATAAAACTCATTCTTTTTCACTTCAAGAACATTTACTTAGAAAAAAAAGTAAAACCATTAAAACAAATTCAGCATAAAGCAAAGGAATTCTTTAAGTAAACCTCAACTAAGAAAACCTAGTAAACCAAACATATATTAAACCACAAGATTAAATCAGTTGTTGAATTAATTTTTTTTTATATCTCATCTCCTCTTTGGTCAATCTCTTCAGGCTAGAGTGTTTGGGTGAGGCTGTTGACTACCAGTGGCTTCTGTGTAAATAGAAGGACACACACACACACACACCATCCCCTCACCCCCCCACCTTCCCGTCACCCCAAAAATCCTTTACTCGTCTAAACATGTAAGTCGTGTGGGCCCCGCGGTATGCTTCTATTTTTACTCTATCTTTTCTTCTACTCAGGAAATAGAGAAATGAGGATGTGGGAAGTGAGGAAGAGGAGGAGGAAGGGGAAGGAGGAGGAGGAGGAAAGAAATGGGTGGGAAGACGGGAAAGGGGTGTGGAGTTGGAGAGAGTTGAAATAAGGGACAACTTTCTTAGGCTTTCGTCGAAAATATTTATGAATCGAGTGAGTGATTACAACCAGCCAGTGGGAAGTCAGGTCTCACAACTGACAGTGCGGGGGTCAGGTCATACAGCTGACACTACCACAAAGAAGACATCAGTCACACACCTCTTTCAGGCTGATTCGAACCCCGGGCCTTAAATATCATCATTCAAGCGTCACAACCACTCCGCCACTTAAAGCTCTCGTACCTAAAGTGATCTTGAACCCAGGCGAGGCACCAGGTCCTGATTACCTGCGCTTCGTCCCCTTTAAAAGAACTAATCAGCTAATTAATAATAATAATACCCTCACCTGCTCTCTCATCACCAGGTACCCTCAACTGGCTCACGAGGGCATCAGAGAGAACCCTTGATTCATCTTCACACGCTTTATACCCTGGAGTAACACTGTGTGGGACCCCCTGCCACATAGTAATGATAAGTAGGAATCTTAAACCAAGTAAACAATGTGCATTTGCTCGAAACAAGGCTAATAAAGTACTTGGGTTCCTACAATGGGGTGTTAGTTACAAGACTCGCGAGGTCATCCTAAAACTATATCTTGCGCTGGGAGACCTCACTTGGATTACGCAGTTCAATTCTGGTCACCGTACTACAGAATGGATATAGAATTCTTAGAAAGAATTCAGAGGGGAATGACAAGACTAATCCCGGGCATTAGGAACCTTGAGTACAGAGACAGGTTAAAGCATCTTAATTTGCACTCCCTCGAGAGACGTAGAGTGAGGGGCGATATTATAGAGGTGTATAAATGGAAGTCAGGGCTGAACAAAGGGGACATTACAAAGGTACTCAAATTATCCAACCAGGAGCGAACTCGTAAAAATGGTTTTAAATTAGACAAATTTAGATTTAGGCGCGAAATAGGTAAAAACTAGTTTGGTAATAGAGTAGTGGATGACTGAAACAAGTTACCAAACATCACTATTAACTCGAATACGCTGGATAGCTTCAAACATATGTTGGATGGATATATGAGCGATAGGGGTTAGGTGTAAATGGGACTACCCAGTATGGTACAATAGACCCGCTGCAGTTTCCTCCACTCTTATGTTCTTCTGTTCTTACAGCGTTTCCCTCCGTCAGTATACACCCTGCCCCACACTACACCTGCCTCTCTCAGTATACAGATAACAGCACTTGTCTGGTCTCTCTCTCTCTCTCTCTCTCTCTCTCTCTCTCTCTCTCTCTCTCTCTCTCTCTCCCTGGCTTTTATGTTATACAAAAATAAAATGTTTGATTCGGGCAAATTACGTCTAAATATACTGCTAAAATTCTGGTAAACAATAATAATAATAATAATAATAATAATAATAATAATAATAATAATAATAATAATGACTATAATCTTCAGGCGAAAAAAACTTTGGGGACGAATCATTGGAAGATAATAAAAAAAAATCCCTATAAAAATACAATTAATTCCACAAAACACAACACCACCCACAAAGAATGATTCACAAAACATAATTTTCACATCTCTACTAATACCCTCCAAAGCCGCTTATTAACCTATACCTGTACGAGTATATAAACTAAATTTTTCTGAACAT
Organism: Homarus americanus; assembly: GCF_018991925.1. NCBI lineage: Eukaryota > Metazoa > Arthropoda > Malacostraca > Decapoda > Nephropidae > Homarus > Homarus americanus. The sequence continues at coordinate 368,844 of NW_024722335.1, forward strand.
CTCTAACTACCAATACAGTGTAATTAAACTGCATGAAACTCCCTCCCCAAAAATATCTTTACGATTTTGTGTTGAGAAATTATGACACAAAGGACGAAGCATTTTGACAACCCTACCGAGACAAAAGGAGTCACAGTGTTCATTCTGGAATTCATCGATCACCCCAAGTACAGATAGTTTTTTTGGAGCGAGTGTTACATACACCTGTAACGTTACTTCACACCTGTAACGTTACTTCACACCTGTAACGTTACATCACACCTGTAACGTTACATCACACCTGTAACGTTACATCACACCTGTCTGATACAGTCATGAAATATGGGTTTTGAGGATACTGTACCCACTGTTTATTAGGTCAGTTACAGATAATTACAGAAATCTTGGTTGAATTTTCGCATTACAGTCACAGATACAGAGGCGGAGAGTACTGTAATGCGAGAGGTACAGCAGAGTGGCGACCAGACATAAGGTGACGGTGAGTGGACGGAAGGACGGAAGGAAGGACTAAAGGAACTAAAAATAACAATAACAATATGAACCAAATAACGCATGAACAATATGAACCAAATAACGCATGAACAATATGAACCAAATAACGCATGAACAATATGAACAAAATAACGCATGAACAATATGAACAAAATCAACAATAAAACGCCACCAAGTTATAATCTAAGAACAAATAAAGTTACGAATATTCTTCTTTACATCAAAAATGACAAGATTGACTTATACAACACATCACAACCTTTTAACAAACTCTCTATTCAAATTGTTCTCAGTTTATTTTTTCTTTCAAACTGTGGATGACATAAATGGAAATTAACATAAAACTGTAACCAAAAAAAAAAAAAATGCGTTTAGAATTACCATACTTGAAAAATGTGGAGGGCTGGTGTGTATGTGAGTGTGTGTGTGAGTGTGTGAGTGAGTGTGTGCGCGCGTGTGTGTGTGTGTGTATGTGTGTGTGTAGATTCAATATGAAACAGTATACATTCGCTGCAAATATACACATTTACACAAACATCAATGGCTTCTGCATATTCTTCTCTAAAAAACACAACATCAAACACATGCTTCAAAATTACATTATAAATGGGAATAGCACACACACACACACACACACACACACACACACACACACACACACACACACACACACACACACACTCACACACACACGGCAATGTACACACTGAACACAATAAATAAGATCAAACTCAATTTTATCCTGAAAAATTGTTGGGCAATGAAAAAAAATAATATTAATGATATTCTAATGAGGCTGTAGAGTTGTGTTCAATATTACCTGGACACTTCTACAATATCTGGCGTGTACTGTACTTGTGGGTCGTGTGTGGGTCGTGTGTGTGTATGTGTGTGTGTGTGTGTGTGTGTGTGTGTGATTGGGTTGTTATAGGCAGTGAACGGTGACGTATGTGAACAGTGGCAATCCAAAGTGTATGTTGGAGGGAAGGAGCAGCCAAGGTTGAAGTAAGACCGGACAAACGGACATACACACCGTTCTGTAGTTTGGTGATGACACAGCACATCACCACACAACACAAGACCCACATAACACAACACCACATGACACAGCACATCACCACACAACACAAGACCCACATAACACAACACCACATGACACAACACAACACCACACAACACAAGACCCACATAACACAACACAACACCACATGACACAACACAACACACCACACACAACAAGACCCACATAACACAACACAACACCACATGACATGACACAACACAACACCCCATCACACAACACCCAACCTCACAACACCACACCACACAAGACCCACATAACACAACACCACACAACAACACCACACCCCACCTCACAACACCACACCACACAACAACACCACACAGGTATTAAATATGATTCCAAACACTGACATGATAATTATGGTACTCGGTATGGCTAGACATGACAACACAAAACAGAGTGTACAGTATGTCCGTTCGTCTGGCCTTGGCTTGTGAACCATCATTTGATTTGTTGTATTTTGGTAGGGTACACACACACACACACACACACACACACACACACACACACAATCGGTACAGAGATTTAGAGGAACATGAGCCAGCCAGGGAGGACGAGAGGCGACCTGATCCCAAAACATTGAACAAACTCACGCTACAGGCACAGGTATGTTTGGGTTGAAGGACACTCACAGCCACTCATACCAGTGCCCCTCACTCGTGTGTTTTGTGACGGTGTGACCTGTCATAAATGTTGTGTTTCGTTTTAACTCGATAACAAAAATAACTAGATTTTATAACTTTTTATAAATTGGTGATCTAAATAGGGTTGATATTTCAGGTATGTGGGCTATACACTGTTTTTCACACACACACACACACACACACACACACACACACACACACACACACACACACACACACACACACACACACACACACACACACACACACACACACACACCGTGAGGTCCTCATTACACCATCTGTGAGGGAATTACTACACCACGTCAGCTCCCTCCTAACACCATCTGTGAGGGAGTTACTACACTACGTGAGGTCCCTCATAACACCATCTGGTAGGAATTACTACACCACGTCAGATCCCTCATAACACCATCTGTGAGGGAGTTACTACACCACGTGAGGTCCCTCATAACACCATCTGGTAGGGGTTACTAAACGTCAGATCCTCATAGCACCATCTGTGGGTTACTACACTCGTGAGGTCCTCATAACACCATCTGGTAGGGACTACACCACGTCAGATCCTCATAACACCATCTGTGAGGGAGTTACTACACCACGTGAGGTCCCTCATAACACCATCTGGGAGGGAATTACTACGCCACGTGAGGTCCCTCATAACACCATCTGTGAGGGAATTACTACACCACGTGAGGTCCCTCATAGCACCATCTGTGAGGGAATTACTTCACCACGTCAGGTCCCTCATAATACCATCTGTGAGGGAGTTACTACACCACGTGAGGTCCCTCATAACACCATCTGTGAGGTAATTACTACACCACGTGAGGTCCCTCATAACACCATCTGGGAGGGAGTTACTACACTACGTGTTTGCTGTTCAACACCTACATTAATCTGTATGTTCTCTGTATGTTCCTTTACCTTTCTCTAATGAAGGCTTTTGTTAAACCACCAATGTATGTAATAAGGCATTTATGTCCAATGTATATTTTCAGCCTTCGGGCTGCAAAACTTTTTTCAATAAACCGTTAATTATTATTATTATTATTATTATTACACACTTTCAAATGAACAATTCTTATTTATAACACGTCAATAGGCTAGTGTGTGTGTAATAATAATAATAATAATAATAATAATTATAATAATAATAATAATAATAATTAACGGTTTATTAAGATAACATGGCAGCCCGAAGGCTGAAAATATGCAATGAAGAGAGATGATAAGTTACATATGGTGGAATCGGGGAGTGGGTCACTTGATTGACAAAAGCTTTTAATACAAAAATATAAGAAACATAGTCAACATATAGATTAACTATAGATCTGGTACTGTGGGAGCTGATCTGTAGACATTCTTGTGACCTGATATTGGCGCCAACAAAGTCCTTCCCACTGTTTGGATGGCCGTCGTACCTGGGTGCTAAGCTGCTCCCTCACTACAGCTGCAGATGTTTAGTACATCCACCACGTGGTCCGGGTAGGTCCTTCAGCTCACACAGGGTGTTTGAGATGGTTCTTGTTCCTCTTGTGATGTAGTTAGGAATTCATAAATCTTCACCTGGGTGGAGTAGGGAGTCCTCATTTCTCTCCTGATGTAGTTTGGAGTCTTTCTCGGCTTCTCATCCAGTGTTGTGTTCATAATCTACATAAACGATCTAGATACTGCGATCAGCAGTGACATAAGCAAGTTTGCTGATGACACCAAAATAGGGCCGCAGATTAATTCAGGGCAGGATTCAGATGGGGGAAGCACAGTGGCGATGACGAGGGTGATGCAGTAGTCCACTGCCAAACCTTGCTAGTGCTTGGTGGTGGGGGTCACTGAGGGATGGCATTTCCAGGGTGGAGAGAGCGTTGATGTAGCCGGAGTAGTCTGCGCCGAGCATGATTCTGTGTGTGTGTGTGTGTGGTGGTTGATCAAGTTCTGTCCCGTCTGACCATCTTATCCTTAAGCACCTCCACCCCTCACCATTCTACTCCTCACCACTCTACTCCTCACTACCCCTCACTCCTCACCACTCCACTCCTCACTACCTCACTTCTGACCACCTCGCCCCTCACCACCCCACTTCTCACCACTCCACTCCTCACCACTTCACCCCTCACCACTTCACCCCTCACCACCTCACCACCTCACCCCTCACCACTCCACTCCTCACCACTTCACCCCTCACCACCTCACCCCTCACCCTCACCCCTCACCACCTCACTCCTTACTCCACTGACCTCGAAAAATCTAGGTCAAAGACAGGTCAGAGGTCACGGAGGAAGACAAATGACCACACTACTTACACCCAGTATTACATGTACACTCAGGAGGGACACATCGTGGTAGGGGTATGTGGGACAGCAGCTGCCATGGTTGTCGCACTGCGGCTCCGGGATAATATTAATTTCATAATGACAATGAATAATTATGATGTATTTAAATAAGGTGGAAGAGTCCATTTATTTTACACCCACTGAGTCAATTATAATATTAATATTATTAATAATAATGATGATGATGATGATGATAATGATGATGATGATGATGATGATGATGATGATGGTAATAATAATAATAATAATAATAATATGATAAAAATAACACCACTACTACTACTACTGCTACTACTTACTACTACTACTTACTACTACTACTTACTACTACTATGACTACTATTACTACTATTATTTTTTTTCACGTGGCCTCCAGCCTCCCCCAATAGGCATACCATCGCCGCCATTGTATTACCTTAAAATTAAATATCCTAATACATAAGTAGCTACCCTAGCTGTGTTGAGTTAGTTGAGCCGCATATCTATGGGCATTCAGTGACTGTAGCCTCATAGTCAATATCTGCAACTGTTGTTGGCTGGCTTTGGGGCCGATGCTCTCATTCCCCTGAGGCAGAGCAAAGCAGACCTAAGGAGAGAGAAGGGCAGTCGACATCTCATCCAGGCTGTAACATAACTTCTGGGCTGCTGCTTCCGTTCGAATAGCACCTCCACGAGTCTGGCATAGATGCATCTTGCACTTGGTCCCATCCCACCAGAGGTTGTGAACACCAGAGGAGTGAAGCTGCCTTGATCAACGTTCTGAATTCTCTCCCCGTATGCCCTTATCTAGTCGTTGTCGTTCCTCCTGTGTGCAGCATCGAGAGCTAAGTTACGGTGACATGCGGCCATGGGATAAAAAATCCTACTTACTACTTTTACTAATAATAAAAAAATGGCTACTACTACTACTAATAATAATAATATTAATAGGGGGTGGGTGAGGGGTGGGGATTGACAGACTGGGAACGGCCAGGCCTCCCCTCCTCGTGACGTCACAGGGGTGGTAGAGGCGCCAGCGAGAATTATTGCACACGTTCACTGACTGTCATGTGTCAACACCCGGAGCGTTATGTCAACAAGCCACTAATGCTGTAAACACATAATCCTCACTACCACTACTGTCAACTGTCCACCACAACACAAAAAAGATTCTTATTCAATTCACAACCTGTGTTTGAATGTTTGTGTCATTGCTTTGTGTGCATGTGTTTGTTTGTGTGACAATGTTTTTGTGTGTGTTTGTGCATATGTTTGATTGTGTAAAAGTGTGTATGTGTATGTGTGTGTGTATGTGTAAGATAGAGAGAGGACGCCTTGAAGAGGGAATGAGGGGGAGAGAGAGGGTGTGTGAGAGGGAGAGAGAGAGAGAGGGAGTGATCCAGTCCGTGCTCGACAGACAATACGCTGGATCAGTTTGGGAAAAAAGGATCACTGTAACTTTCCACCCATAAGAGTTCTACACACACACACATAACACCTTTCGTGTGCACACACACACACACACACACACACACAAACACACACCTAACACCTTTCGTGCACACACACACACACACACACACACACACACACATGTACCAGGGTTCTGTCTCCATATTCCAACACCTCACCTGCGGTGTTCCTCAGGGGACCAAGATGGGACCACTGTGCTTCCTAATCCTGATCAACGGCGCTCTGTCGGACACTCCTCACAGGTGGAAGTACGTGGATGATTGCACTGTGGGGGTTACAGTGGACAACACCTCACCAGACTACTCACCGCTACAAGGCACCTTGGACAGGCTACAGGCATGGACTACGGAGAACAAGGTCACCATCAACCACACCAAAACCGTAGTCATGCACATCAATACCGCCACCACTCCAGTGCAAGCTCCAGCAGTCACAGTGGGTGCCCATCCTCTCCAGCTGGTGCAGTCTGCCAAACTCCTGGGTGTAACTATAAACCACAGACTGGACTGGAAGGCCCATATAAACAACACAATCAAGGCAGCTTCGTACCGACTCTACATGCTACGACGACTCAGGTCACTCGGGGCACCCACACCAGAGCTGAGGACCATCTACAACGCCTTTATTCTCCCCAAATTAACGTATGCGTCACCAGCCTGGTCGTCTTCTCTCAACTCTACCCAACAACGTCAGCTAGAGAAGGTACAGAAAAAGGCCTGCAGAATCATGCTCGGCGCAGACTACTCTGGCTACATCAACGCTCTCTCCACCCTGGAAATGCCATCCCTCAGTGACCTCCACCACCACGCACTAGCAAGGTTTGGCAGTGGACTACTGCACCATCCTCGTCATCGCCACCTCCTGCCACCGACAGCCCCCCCCCCCCACCTCGCGCAGTCCGCCACTACAACAAAATTCAGCTCATAAGAGCCCGCACCGATAGATATAAGAATAGCACCATCCCATCTATTGTTAAAATAATAAACAACTCCTGATTTATGTACTGTACAGCCCTGTAAATGTATTGAACGCATATCATTATGTCTAAATCTCACGTAAGTTTGTATATTTTAAGCCACCGGCTGCAACTCTATTAATAAACCGTTTATTATATTATTATTTTTATTATTTACACACGCACACACACACACGCACACGCACACACACACACACACACACACACACACACACTCCAGACGCGTAAAGTAAAGCACTAAGAATCAATATCCAATAGTTATACAGATCTGAAACGAAACTGGTAAAAGAGAGGAAGGATTTTGACACATGGTACAGCCAACGGTTCTGTTATATACCGTTGAAACAGATGAAACGGTGGGGGGGTCTATTTGAGGGACCGTTGAAACATGAAACGGTAAAGGGTTTACTTGACGACCGTTGAAACAGATTAAACAGTAACGCATAAGAAACACCGTTGAAGCAAACAAAAGATTCTTACCAGACATATTTGAAACATGAAACAGACTACCGGTTTTAACAGACGCCCCTTGAAAACATCGCCGGTACTAGCAATCAGCAGCGCCCGGCGTACGTCAACGCTCACAATGACACTCTACACCCAGGCGAAGGTTAGCTCGCTATCTGCCTGCATTGGCGTTATCTTTGATGGCACGAGTCAAAGGAGATTTTTAGTAGTAGTGAACAGCTGTGTCTGATAGAGAGAGAGAGAGAGAGAGAGAGAGAGAGAGAGAGAGAGAGAGAGAGAGAGAGAGAGAGAGAGAGAGAGAGAGAGAGAGAGAGAGAGAGAGCTGAGGGGAGAAGAAGAAGAAGAAGAAAAAGAAGTGATATTGAGAGGAGGAGGAGGAGGAGGAGGAGGTAGGAGAGGACTCGAGATATCTTTTTTCACAATCCATCAAGTCATGTCTCTCAGGACCCTGGAAGAGGAGAGAAGAGGAGAGGAGAGGAGAGGAGAGGAGAGGAGAGGAGAGGAGAGAAGAGAAGAGGTCGAGAGATATCCTGTTTCACAATCCATCAGGTTAAGTGTCTTGAGTTCTTCCTGTTATATCAGCGCCAACACGAGAACACAGCAACGCCACCACGAGAACACACCAGCACCAACACGAGAACACACCAACGCCAACAAGGGAACACACCAACGCCAACACGAGAACACACCAGCGCCAACACAAGAACATTACACACTCATAATGTACAATACGCCAGATGAACGTTCGATCGCCTGTAGCGGCGCTCTTTTATGACCAAGAGCAGGTGGGAGCAAGGACAGGTACTCTCTATTAACGAGGCAATCTAGTTTACCTCACCTGGACACGATCAGGGCGGAACACTTTGATAAACAGGGAATTTTCTCGTCCAATTCAGCAGCTTTGTTTGTGTCTGTGAATTGTTTGGCGTTACTGAGTTTATATCTGGTGCTGACAGGTAAAAATGAATTACTCCTGGATTATAGTGAGTTAATTTACCTATAGTTAGAGATGTTAGTTGAGGGAAGGTCCCACACAGCCTATAAAACTCACCAGTCACCTATCACACACAGGGGAGTCACAATTCCCTATAACAAGCCGATGGGGACTTTGTTACGTGTTATAGGTGAAGTAGAGACCCGTGTACTGTGGAAGTATTGGGAGGAAGATCAGTACCTCACATGAAGTAGAGACCCGTGTACTGTGGAAGTATTGGGAGGAAGAGCAGTACCTCACATACACTATCGCCCCCGGGTGACGCATTCCTGTAGTCTTGTGTTCAGTAGGAATCTCGATATAAACATTCAATCTACGTTCAGTACTTTCCCACATGTACTACTTCCGTTAAAGCGAGTATTATTTCACATGTACTTTCTTCTCAATGTTACACTAGTATTTATATATCTAGAATAAGTTAATATACGTGAGAACTACATTTGGCAAACTATATTCAGAATTCTACATTTGTACCTACCATTTCTGAGTAAAAGTTTCTGATTCTGGGTAGGAAGGAGGCATTACCACAACGTGTGTTTTATAGGTGAGAGCGTCGTCTGGCCTGATCCCCCCACACACACTGTGCTCCTCCACCCCGTGTGATAGAAACCTTCTCTCCTCTGCCTCACACACGCTCTTTATACTCTCATTTCTCTTTCGTTTTCACACCAGGAGGCGAGAGAGAGAGAGAGAGAGAGAGAGAGAGAGAGAGAGAGAGAGAGAGAGAGAGAGAGAGAGAGAGAGAAGACCTTATTTTATTACGGGATCAAGAATTTCACAAGGGCGAATTTTCTAGTTTTCCAAAATTGGGTAAAAGATCCGCGTTTATTTACTATCATGGTCTTATCTACCTGGTCTTTTATTAAGTTCGTTTCTTTTTCCCTCGGCGTTAGTGTTTTCTTATATCAAGTCAACCCAACAGCTGAATACCTCGACATGAGCACTTTAACGACCAAAATACTCTGGACAGTTTTGTAAATATCGGGTCAAAATCTACTCTGATCTTTCTTTGTATTACATTGCTTGACGTGTGTGTGTGTGTGTGTGTGTGTGTGTGTGTTGCGGATCGTGTCCCGGGGTGAGAGTTAGCCAGTGCAGTTGGCGAGTTTTCCGGTCTTCTCGGATTATTCCTTGACACTGAGTCATATTTCCACCACTACTATCACTACCCAGGGAAGTACCACCACCACCACCACCACACAGGGAGGTACCACCACCACCACCACCACCACCACCACACAGGGAGGTACCACCACCACTACCACACAGGGAAGTACTACCACCACCACCACCTCACAGGGAAGTACCACTACAGAAGGAGGGAATAAAGGTCATAGGAGTCCTGTGTTATGTCGCGTGATGGCGCTTTTAATGGCGCTCTCCACCCTTTCAACATCACTCTGGCGGAAGCTGATAATTTCTCCCTTCACATACTTGAGTCTTGATGAAGTGATAGGGGGGGGTGAGGGAGGAGAGAGGGTAAGGGTGAAGAGAGGGGGTGAGGGGGAAAGGGAGGGAGAGAGAGGGTGAGGGGGTAAAGTTTGGGGAAGGGAGAAGAAGGAGAGGAGGAGGAGAAGGAAGCGAGAGAAATGACTTATATTATTACGCACAATCTGTCAACATGTTTCTATCCATCTATCTATCTATCTATCCATCTATCTATCTATTTATCTATCTGTCTCTCTTTATCTATCTCTCCCACTGACTCATTCTTTCATTCTATTTCCCACTCACTCTCTCTCTCTCTCTCTCTCACCCAGATAGAGAGGAGAAGTCTCACAAATCTCCAGCGTCTGAGGAGAGAGAGATCGAGAGATTGACCTAACCAAACCAAACCAAACCAAACCTAACCAAACCAAACCTAACCTAACCAAACCAAACCAAACCTAACCAAACCAAACCTAAACTTAATTAAAACACATTCTCAAGTTTCCATTTAGAGGCAAAACAAAAACCAACAAAAAAAACAATAAAAAAAAAGTCAGGTATTCCCGTAAGCCTTCAACACCTCAATAAACACCTGGATTAGTGGCGCGGGGTCTGTCTAACACTACTGACAACTAACTCAATTCCAACCAATCCCAGCCAATGCCAGACCAATCCCAGCCAATCGCAGCACTTCAATACCCAGTCTGATGAACGGTATGGTCCGCTCTCTGGCTTGTCAACAGGTCACACCCCTCTCTCTCTCTCTCTCTCTCTCTCTCTCTCAACACCTGCTCTTCACCATAACCTGTCAGGGCTCCGTTGTTGAGGGAGCGTCGCTGTTGTGTACACGGAGGTCAATAATACACAAATTGGAACTGGGGATATTTCGTACTCGGTCGGACGGACAGACAGACGGATGGATGGATGGATGGATGGATGGATGGATGGATAGATGGATAGATGGGTTAGTGAGTGAGTGAGAGAGATGGATGGATGGATGGATAGATGGATAGATAGGTTAGTGAGTGAGAGAGATGGATGGATGGATGGATGGATGGATGGGTGGATAGATTATATATATAGCTGTTAGAAAAGTGGACTAGTTTGTTAAGATTACGGGATAGTATATTGCTGTAAATGTGTTTATCCTGTGAAATAAACAAAGCATATAAACGAAGAAACTGTTTTAGGTGAGATAAATTACCAATATATCTTGTGGTCCAAATCGGTGGCCATTTTTAATCCCCCCCCCAAAAAAACTATATATATATATATATATATATATATATATATATATATATATATATATATATATATATATATATATATATATATATATATATATATATATATATACTGTATATATTTTTTTTTTAACATTAAAACACCTCGACTGTTACTGTTGATTGGTTGGTTAATATTAAATCATTATGTTGATTGGCTGGTTAATAATAAGGCTTGCTGTTGATTGACTGCTTAACACTAAGGCTTAAAAAATCTAGACAATTTAAAATATTGATAAATACAGAAGTAAAAGGAACCGAAAAGAAAGAAGAGCAAAAGGAAGTGAAAGTGGAAGAATATTTATGAAAGAAATCAACTGAGTGAAAGAAATCAAGATGCAGACACTAAAAAAAAGGATGGAATGAAAACGATTAACAGTGAAAGAAGGAAAGCGAAAGAATATGAGAGAGAGAGAGAGAGAGAGAGAGAGAGAGAGAGAGAGAGAGAGAGAGAGAGAGAGAGAGAGAGAGAGCCTTAAGTCTACAGTGCCATAAGTTTAGTAAATCCTATACATAATAAACTACAAAATATTTAAAATAATACTATAAATCCACTTATTACTTTAAACGATCATTTAAGTGAAAACAAATATATAATTTTTTTAAGTACAATCATATAAAAATTTACTATTATAAGTCAGATTAAACAATAATAAAATTTTCATACAGCATCGTCAGGAAGATCCCCCACAGCGTCAGGAGTCACCGTCAGGAGTCCCCGTCAGGAGTCAACGTCAGGAGTCAGCGTCAGGGGTCACCGTCAGGAGTCACCGTCAGGAGTCACCGTCAAGAGTCCCCCCTGAGTCAACGTCAGAGTCAACGTCAGGAGTCAACGTCAGGAGTCACCGTCAAGAGTCCCCGTCAGGAGTCAACGTCAGGAGTCAGCGTCAGGGGTCACCGTCAAGAGTCCCCGTTAGAAGTCAGCGTTAGAAGTCAGCGCCAGGAGTCCCCGTCAGGAGTCAGCGTCAGGAGTCAGCTAAAGTACTTAAAACTGGTGGGTCAACTCCCGAGAATTTTTTACTGCCAAGAAGTTGAGGAGAAAGACCAGGGCGTCGCCGGCATCCTTAATGACTGTGAGGGGTGAGGGGTGAGGGGTGAGGGGTGAGGGAAGATCTGGCGCGTGTGAGGAGGAGGATGAGGAGGAGAGAGAGAGAGAGAGAGAGAGAGAGAGAGAGAGAGAGAGAGAGAGAGAGAGAGAGAGAGAGAGAGAGAGAGAGAGAGATTATGGATAACAAGTAAAACAAACCTGGAACATAAATTGTTGCTAGTAGTGACCTAATCTCACCTTCCTGTACTAACACACACACACACACACACACACACACACACACACACACACACATTTATAAACACACTCAAACACTATAGATAAATGCTGCAAACACACACTTACACACACACACACACACACACACACATACTGTCATAAACGGCACACTAACCTACCCACTATATTATAATAAGCTGTGAATATTTAGCTGTGGTAAATAGAGGAATATAGCCGTAATATTTCACCTGTTAATGCCGGTGGGCGCTTTAAATTCCGAGCTCCACCACAATATATTTAGAGCGCGGTGTGTGTGTGTGTGTGTGTGTGTGTGTGTGTGTGTGTGCCACCTGGGAGCTCAAACTCATTCCAATCATGAAATTACAAAAAATTATACCCAGGTATTTTTTTTCATGAATTAACACGTATGAAAATATTTGTATACAATATTTTTTTGGCAGGGACAATTAATCAGAGCAATTGATGTACTGTACTGGTGATCAGGAGTGATACACTGTTTAGTTGTTGTCAGGGTTGTTAGTGGTTGTTGGCAGGGTAGTTAGTGGTGGTTGTGGTCAGGGTTAGTTAGTGGTGGTTGTTATCAGGGCTGTTAGTGGTTGTTGACAGGGTTATTAAGTGGATAAGGTGGTTTCAGGTTGTTGTCAGGGTAGTTAGTGATTGTTTGCAGGGTAGTTAGTGGTTGTGGTCAGAGTAGTTAGTGGTGGTTGTTGTCAGGGCAGTTAAAGGTTGTTACGTGTCAGACTGGGAAGGTAACTACAGGTTGTTTTATATATTTAAGAGGTCAGATTCGGAGGGTTGTTAGAGCTCGTGAAGAGGATTGTTAGAGGTTGTGAGAGAGTTCAGGAGGGTTGTTTGGGAGGTTGTTAAGAGGGTTGTTAGAGGTCGTTAAGAGGGTTTAGAGGTCGTTAAGAGGGTTGTTAGAGGTTGTTAAATGTTGTGAGAGAGGTCAAGAGGTTGTTGTTAGAGAAGTTGTTAAGAGGGTTGTTAGATATGTTGTTAGAGGTTGTTACAGAATGTTGTTAAGAGGGTTGTTAAGAGGATTGTTAGAAGTTGTTACAGAATGTTGTTAAAAGGGTTGTTAAAGGTTGTTAAAGAGGTTCAGAGGGTTGTTAGTGGGTTGTTATAGAAGTTGTTTAAAGGTGATACAAATAGGTTTCTAAGCCAGCATTATCGTCAATGAGAGATATTTCCCAGTCAGATATTCCCTGTAAAGTCATCCCTGTCAGTTCATCCCTGTTCATCCCTGTCAGTTCATTCCTGTCAAATCTCCCCTGTCAATTCATCCCTGTCAGATACTCCTTGTCAGCTCGTCCCTGTCAGTTCATCCCTGTTCATCCCTGTCAGTTCATTCCTGTCAAATCTTCCCTGTCAATTCATCCCTGTCAGATACTCCCTGTCAGCTCGTCCCTGTCAGTTCATCCCTGTCAGATTATTCCCTAGCACCCCAAACAAATCGTCTCACTCTTCAGGCCGGGTGTCAGAGCAGCTGTGTGTCAGGAAGGCCGTGAAGCAACACCCCCCCCCACACGTGTTGTTAACGATCAGAGGCTGTGTGTGTTGACGAGGGGGTGACGGCCTGCCATCTATCTCTCTCTCCACACACACCATTCTCTGTCCCCCCTACTCCCCAGTGCCCTACTCCTTACTCCCCAGCGCCCACCAACTCACTCTTCACTCCCTACTCCCCAGTGCCCACCTCCCCACTCCCTACTTCTCAGCGCTCGCCACTTCCCGTCACTTCCCTCCTCCCCCTCCTCCTCCTCCTCCTCCGTATCAGCTGATCCTCGCCAGCTGGTGAAGCAGTAATGTAAACAACAATGGCGGCGTTTGTTGTTGATGGTGTCGTCTCTCTCTCTCACCACACACACACACACACACACACACACACACACACACACACACACACATCTACTCTTGTCGTCCACTGTCATCAGTTTCTCAATATAAACACAAAATCAGACGACGTATCCTTAGTCAACAAACACCCAACCGTACGAAAACAAATCTTAAGTTCACACACACACAAATTAATCCATTCACCAACCTAAAATAAACAAACATTATACACAGGTGGAGTCTCGTTTAGTCTTGTCGTTAAACAGTGAATTAAACCCTGATTAAACCCTGATATACGTGATTTTAAAACCTATGAGATTCTAATAACAAAATCGGTGAAAAATACTCACTAGCGCCATGTTGTGCTTAGTATAAATTATCACGAAACTGTCCATGATAGTAATGATGATTTATGGTGACGTGAATTATTACACCTGTTTTGATTACCTGGGATTATTGCATTATAATTACACTTGATTAATATGAATTATCAGATGTTGATGTCCTAATTATTAAAAATTATCAGGTGTCATTCCTATACCTGTCCTGAGTGTCATGAATTATTGCGTGTAATCACTGCAACTTTTTTTATTAATTTTAATTATTACAACACGACAGCACACCTGTCCAAATAATAATAATAATAACCACAACATAACACCTGCAACACTTGTCAAAACAATACTGAACCACCACAACACCATACCTGTATTAATAAACACAACACAGCACAGCACAACACAACACAACACAGTACAATACAACACAGCGCAACACAACACAGCACAGCACAACACAACACAACACAGTACAATACAACACAGCGCAACACAACACAGCACAGCACAACACAACACAGCACAACACAACACAACACAGCGCAACACAACACAACACAACACAGCACAACAACAACAACAACACCAAGCCATTAATCTGGATTTTTTTTCGGGGGGGGTAAACTTTTTCTCATCCTCTCAACTAATTAAACCTCATGACAGCCCGCCTCCACGGTATATAAACACACATATATAAAACACTAAATCGTTCGTGTTTAATAAATGAACGAAAAAAATTATTCACCACGTCAATAAATTACTCCGTCAGGTGAGCTCAGTTATGGCTCCACCGGCTGATAAAATCCTGTCAATATTATTTTTATCAGCGAACAATGTTTACAAAAGATAAGAGATATATTATGCAAGGTAATAATCAATGCGCTCTATTTAGTAAAACAACAGTTTAAATGATTCACTATTATTAAAGTCATTTTAACCAGTACACAGGTTGACAGTCGTACCTGAGTGTTAATTAAAAATTTATCAACACCAGGTGCGTCTGTTGTGACGTGTCTAATATACATAATTTTTGGGGGGTGGAAAAATTATCTAATTTAATGAATAAAAATGGCCTCCTCTGTGCAGGAATGGCGGCGTGTGTGTGTGTGTGTGTGTGTGTGTGTGTGTGTGTACGCTCACACACACACACACACACACACACACCACCATTCCTATAAGCCATCATTAATTTTCCCCCATCAAAGTAATTCTCAAGTTTTAGCCTCGGGTAATATCGTAATTAAACTCAAAATTCAAAAGTAGTGTTGATTCTTAAATAAAAAAATAAATTCAGTTTTTTTTCTCTCTCACGACTGAAATACATTAGAGCCGAAAGTATATCCATTTTTTTTACTAAATTTATTCGTCTTTTCATTTACATTTGTCATATATTTTTTCCGGAGATTTTTTTTAGTGGTTTAAATAATTTCTTCCTGACTTATGACTATTTCTTTTCATATTTGGGTTCGTCAAGTTAGGTTAGGTTAGGGTAGAGTAGGGTAGGATAGGGTAGGTCAAGGTTAGGTTAGGTTAGGCTAGGGCAGGGTAGGTTAGGTTAGGTTAGGTTAGGTTAGGTTAGGTTAGGGCAGGGTAGGTTAGGTTAAGTTAAGTAGAACTGATATACTGTACACCAAGGGGTCATAATGCACTAGACAACCATGTAGTACTTGTCCCTTATAGTGCCTACCAACAACCACCACAACCAACAACAACCACCAGACCCACCACAACCACCAACAACCACCACCACCACACAACCAACAATCACCATCATCCACCAGACCCACAACCACCAACAACCACTGCCACAACTAACAACCACCACCACCACCACCACAACCACCAACAACAACCACCACGACCAACAACCACCACCACCACCACCACCAGCCAACCACCAACAACCACCACCACCAACCACCACCACCACCACAACCACAACCACCATCATCCACCAGACCTACAGACACCAACAACCACCACAACCACCACAACCACCATCATCCACCAGACCCACAGCCACCAACCACCACCACCACCACAACCACCACCAACCACCACCACCACCACAACCACCACCACCACCACCACAAATCCACCACCAACCACCACCACCACCACCACAACCACCACCACCACCACAACCACCAACAACCACCACAACCAACAACCACCACACAACCAACCACCACCCCTCTTGACTATCTAACCAGAGAATTAGTGAACATTAAGCTTCACCGACAAACTCCGGCTCTTTGACAGAATTTTACGCCCTTGTTCAGAGGAATAAATTCTTTGATCATTTTCCAGAATTTACCATCATATTAAAACACGATTTAAACCATAAATAAAACTGGAATGAAAAACGAAATCAAACGAAATAAAACAATGAATAAAACATTA
Organism: Homarus americanus; assembly: GCF_018991925.1. Lineage (NCBI taxonomy): Eukaryota > Metazoa > Arthropoda > Malacostraca > Decapoda > Nephropidae > Homarus > Homarus americanus. Next base: position 385,863 of record NW_024722335.1, read on the forward strand.
AACAAAATAGTAAATAAAACGAAATACAACACTAAATAAACCAACGAAATGCAAACGAAAAACCAAAAACTAAAACTCAAATTAAAACATGAAATAAAACACAAATAAAACAACAAATCGTGACATGGTTCAAATTAATGATAAAATTAAATAATAAAAAATATACAAAGTTTACATTAACGAGACTAAATCATTACCACATTTAAACATTAATAATAATAATAATAATAATAATAAAAACACCTTAAATTAGAAACAAGTGAAAACGATTGTTAACACCTGACAAACAATCACCTGTAATATCCAGGTGAGAGCAACAATCAGGCGGTCATTACTGGGCAAATTGACTCATTAGCCCAGGTTAATTATTTTTAAATCCCGGAGCTAAATTATGACACGGTGGTGATATTAGGGGGAGGGTAGTTGAGGAAAGGGGTGGGGGAGGAGGGGGGGATGAAGGAGAGAGGCAAGCACATAAACAGAGTCTATATACACGGGCGATAAGGACACACACACACACACACATTGACACACACACACACACCATTGTCTCTCTCAGTTCAGTAATGATTTAAGTTCTGCCTCTGGGTAACACTTTAGCTGCTACTCAGTTTTACCGTGGTGGGGGGAGATAGGGGTAGGAGGAGAGAGGAGGGGGAAGGAAGGCGAAGTGAAGGGACAGGGAGGGAGGGGGGGTCATAAGAAGGAGGGGGGAGGGGGGAGGGTGGGGGAGAGGGAGAAGGAAAGGGGAGGGAGGTTGTTTTGGAGGGGAGGGGGGAAGGGGGAGGGAAAGGGAGGAGGTTGGTGCTTGAGGGAGGGGGGAAAGGGGGGAGGGAAAGGGAGGGGGGTTATGAGGGAGAGAGATGAGAGGGGCTTAACTGCGAGGAAAGGAGAGGGGTAGGGGAGGAGAAGGAGGAAGTTCACCGGGGAAGGGGGAGGTATAATGGCAGCAGGTTTACTGGGGAGATGCATTGGGGTGGGAGGAGGGAGGTTCATTGGGGAGGAAGGGGAGGTTTACTGGGGGAGGGGGAGATGCACTGGGGGTGGAGGAGGAGGTTCACTGGGGAGGGAAGGGAGGTTTACTGGGGGCGAGGCTTACCACTCAAAGCGACGTCTATTATGTCAGATAACCAATTAATTATGTTAATTTGGTAAGTCGTGTGTGTGTGTGTGTGTGTGTGTGTGTGTGTGTGTGTGTGTGTGTGTGTGTGTGTGTGTGTGTGTGTGTTAAAGCATCCTCCAATCAACACTCGTTTCCCTCTCCACCAGCCATTCAACTAACACACCTTTTCTACCAGCAGCCAATCAACACACACTCTTCCCTTTACATCAGCCAATCAAATAACACTTCTTTTCCACCAGCCAATCAATCTTCCGGTTGTAATCTCCCAGCCAATCACCTTCCACTTCCCGTTTTGGGTTCCCTTTGCCATACTCAATCAAAGTCTAATTTATCTTGTGTCAACTAATTGGTTTATACCTGACCATCCACCGGTAAATATATCTTTGTGTCCCCGCTGATGAAGACCAAACGGGCCCCAGTCCTAATGGGCCCTCCTCCTGTGATGAAGGAAGACAACATCAACTAGGCCCCAAAGTAGAGACCATTTGTGTTGGGGCCCATTATGACTATAACCCATTAAAACTGGGGCCCATCTGTACAGTCAGTGATACATCCACAGTGTTATGTCTGTCTCCTTCTCTGTCTATCTGTCTGAGTCTGTCTGTGTCTGTCTGTCTGTGTCTGTCTGTGTCTGTCCGTCTGTCTGTCTGTCTGTCTGTGTCTGTCTGTCTGTCTGTCTGTCTGTCTGTGTCTTCGTCCGTCTGTCTGTCTGGCGTCTGCCTCGTCTGTCTGTCCGTCTGGCTCGTGCTCCTGTTCGTCCGTCTGTCTGTGTTCGTCTGTCTGTCTGTCTGTCTGTCCGTCTGTCTGTGTCTGTCTGTCTGTCTGTCTGTCTGTCTTTTCAACACCTGTCAAGTATAAGTTCCTTTCTTGGAGATAATCCTCCAGAAAATAAAATATAAACCTAAAAGAAAAGTTCCAGAATAAGAAAACAAAATAAAAATCCACATACCCCTTAAAAATTCCAGCGCATACCCCCAGAAATAATAGATATCCCCCCCCAAAGAGCCTGATTCTCCCCAAAGGTCTGGGATTTCAAAAAAAAAAATCCAAATTGCTCTAAAAGCAACAAATCTCACACAAAAATTTTTCCAAAAATTCCACGGGAAAAAGCTCTGTGATCTTCAGCTCGTTAATCAGGCCCCATCAAGCTTACTCTCTCAATAAATTTCCTTCAACTTGTGCCATTCAGACTAGTAATTACTCGGGAACGACTGAATCATCCAACCAATCAGCTTCAATCTAATTTGTGCCGTCGTAATCACCTTGTTGGACCAAGGAAGACGATGTTTGTAAGGGAGGGGGTGAGGAGGGGTATGGGGGGTGGGGGAGGGGAGTGTAGTAAGAAGGAGAGATGAAGGACTAGGGGAGGCTAGGGGAGGGAGGGGAAGGGGAGGGGAAGGTGGTGGAGGGGAAGGTGGTGGGAGGGGGAAGGTGGTGGGAGAAGGGGAAGGTGGTGGGAGGGGGGAAGGTGGTGGGGAGGGGGGAAGGTGGGAGGGGGGGAAGGTGGTGGGAGGGGGGGAAGGTGGTGGAGGGGGGAATTAGGGGAGGTGGAGAGGTGGGAAGTGGGAGGGAGGTGGTGGGAAGGGGTGTGTGTAGGGGAGGGAGGGGGGAGGGTAGAGGGTAGGAAGGAGAAGGGTGGGAGGGGTGGATAGTTGTCAAACGGGCCCCACTTCTGATCAAAGCCGGTTTTATTTAATTACCAACTTAATAAAACCATTAGGACTGGGGCCCGTTAGAATTAGAACTGGGGCCCGTTATGATTAGAACTAGGGCCCGTTAGAATTAGAACTGGGGCCCGTTATGATTAGGACTGGGGCCCGTTAGAATTAGAACTGGGGCCCGCTAGGATCAGGGTTTACTAAGACTGGGGCCATCTCCTAAGAATCATCTTTAAGTGACTGCGAGCTGAAGGCGAAAGTGTTAAGTGTGTCTGCCCACTTAAGTATGGGTAGGTGTTAAATATTCTTGTCTGCCTACTTAAACATTTAAAAGTCCTCATTATGAAGGTTACTTATCTACTTAAACACTTATACTAATTCTAAGTGGTTTATTTACCCACTAACACTTCAAGATGCGGCGCAAACTTACTAGAGAATCCACTTAAGTTTTATTTGAGTTGTTTTCTATCCTTTAAACCACCCTCCTCTCTCTCTCTCTCTCTCTCTCTCTCTCTCTCCTCAGTAAACAATTTGCAGGCTTTCTTTACGACACCCGAATGAATATTTTTGTTTACACTCAAAATAATTTAAATTCACCTGGAAATAATCAACACAGAAATTACCTCACATTTAAAAAATTCTTGTTACACCTGTGTTGGAATACTTTCAAAGGTAATTGCAATTTACACGTGTGGTCCAGTGACGACAAGAGGGGGAAAATATTTTGTAAATTTAATGTTTTTATCGTTTAGATAGAACCTATTAAATGCTTCAAAAATAAACACATTTAGGTGAGGTTAGGTGTGGTTAGCTTAGATTAGGTGTGGTTAGGTTAGGTTAGGTTAAATACTTCAGTTTAACACATAATAGGGTGACAGTTGTTTCAGAAGCGGTCTCGGTGCAGTGTCAGCTCTGGGTCCTCCAAAGTCTCGTTGAAGGATGTATGTGCTTCAAGGACACACACACACACACACACACACACACACACACACACACACACACACACACACACACACACCCTCGCTAACAACCAAAGCAAAACAACATCAAACAAAAACAAACAAAATAAACAAGACAACAGACCCTCCACACTGTCCACTTTATGATTTGTTGAAAATTAAACTAGAATTAGTTTTTTAATGAGTTTTAAAACATCAGGTGAGCAAAACGTAATTACCTGGGCTGTAGTAGTGTCAGGTAGTGTTGTGTGTCAGGTAGTGTTGTGTGTCATGTGTTGTGTGTCAGGTAGTCTTGTGTGCCATGTGTTGTGTGTCAGGTAGTCTTGTGTGTCATGTGTTGTGTGCCATGTGTTGTGTATCAGGTAGTGTTGTGTGCCATGTGTTGTGTGCCATGTGTTGTGTCATGTTGTGTGTCAGGTATTGTGTCAGGTAGTGTTGTGCCAGATGTTATGTCAGGTAGTGTTGTTGTGGCACGTAGTGTTGTGCCAGGTGTTGTGTCAGGTAGTTTTGTGTTAGGTAGTGTTGTGCCAGGTGTTGTGTCAGGTAGTGTTGTGTGTCAGGTAGTGTTGTGCCAGGTGTTCTGGCAGGTAGTGTTGTGCCAGGTGTTGTGTCAGGTAGTGTTGTGCCAGGTAGTGTTGTTGTGGCACGTAGTGTTGTGCCAGGTGTTGTGTCAGGTAGTGTTGTGGCAGGTAGTGTTGTGCCAGGTGTTGTGTCAGGTAGTGTTGTCACCATAAGTGATCAAGTAAGGTAACACAAGGCGGCGGTAAGTGTTGTATTAATCATGGTAGTGAAGGAGGACACAGGTGCACCATTCACCACTGGACTATTAATCAGGAGTGCCACCAGCAGGTCCGGCACTGTGCCACTGAGGGCCTTCTTAAACTGCCTTGTTATAGTGTGTCGTTTAGGTGACAAATGGCCCTTATCCTAGACTCATCCATAACCGTGATGAGAGTCCACTTACCTACACACACACACACACACAGATACACACACATACACAACTTACATGCGATAACATTTACATAATCCACCGCCTCTACTTGTTATGGCGGTGGTGAAGGTGTATAAAGTCTGTTTCTTGACGCACACATAAAGGAGTCGTGTGTGTGTGTGTGTGTGTGTGTGTGTGTTAATAGAAATCTGAGAAGAAAATCCTAAAATCCCTTGATCACATTTACACCTGTGTCTTACCTGCACAGGATTTTCCCCTCTTTAATAAAACCTCAGTAAGATTTCCTCTTCACTAACTTTTATGGATTACTTTTTTTTCCACCGCAAACTTTTTATTAATTATTTTTCTGCAACTTTTTATCAATTATCTTTTCCGCAACTTTCTATCAATTATTTTTTCGACAACTTTTTATCTATTATTTTCCTACAACTTTTTATCAATTATCTTTTCCGAAACTTTCTATCAATTATTTTTTCCACAACTTTTTATCAATTATCTTTCTGCAACTTTTCATCAATTATTTCCTCTATTCCTTTCACAACTAAAGCTACAATTATAGACATATGTTTCTTGGTTCTATATTAAAAAAAAAAAAATAAAAATTAGCCAACCTGAACAAAATGGGATTAATTAAAATAGTTTTAATTGGAAGTCTTGAGAGGAAGTCAGTGGAGTGAGGGAGGGGGCGGGAATCTCTCACCTCCCTCTCTCCCTCCCTTTATTCGTTACTCCGTCTTCCCTTCCCCCATTACCCCCTTCCCTACCCCATTACTCCATTCATTCCTTCATCACCCCTTCCCTCCACCATCACCCCCTCTCTCCACCATCACCCTCTCTCTCCACCATCACCTCCCTTCCTCCCCTCACCTCCCCATCACCCCCTCTCTCCCCCATTCCTCCTCTCCATAAACTTAGAAAGATTACGTTAACCACAACCAACAGCAAACTTCGTCTTTAAAAAAAAATCTTCCTCCTCCTCCCCTTCCTCTCCTCCTTCTCTTCCTCCTCCCTCTCCTCCTTCACGTATTTAGCCAAAATCTCTCGAGCAGCACCATCACTTTTCCCACACACACACACACACACACACACACACACACACAAAGTATTTCTCGTTTGGAAATAATTTTTTGTGCTGTTGATCTGAACACACCCAGGAGCGATCCGCTTAACTGGGTGAGCCCAAGGTAATTTTGTCAATATTATCGTTTTTTTGGGGGGTAGAGAGGGGAGGACAGGGGTGTGAGGAGATGTGAGGAGAAGAAAGAGGAGGGTGAGAATCCAAACAATGTAACTTCCAACATAAAAATTTCTTCTCCGGGAAGATTAAAATTGAGAGAGAGAGAGAGAGAGAGAGAGAAAACACACACACCACCACATTGTTTTTCCCACAACAGATAATATAATCGTGTTAATATTTATTCCAATGTAAAAAACAAAAAATCAGACAGCTACAATTTGTTTTAAATAAGAAATAGTCTTGAAAAATAATATAATTGCGTTTCAGGAAGACATGTGACCAACTAGAAACAAACAAACAAGGTTGCACTATGGTTTTATTTAACGTTCATTTAAAAACACATACATACACACGCACACACACACACACACATACACACACACACACACACACACACACACACACACACACATTACCCCGAAAAGACAAATAATATCGTACCAATTTTCAGCCACTTACATAACAAACAGAGACAGACAGACAGACAAACAGACAGACAGACAGACAAACAGACAGACAGACAGACAGACAAACAAACATGCTAATAGACCGACAGACAGACAGCCAGGCGAATAGACAGACAGACAGCCAGGCGAATAGACAGACAGACAGACAGACAGACAGACAGACAGACAGCCAGGCTAATAGACAGACAGACAAACAGACAGACAGACAGACAGACAGACTAATAGACAGACAGACAGAC
>NW_024722335.1:397500-410000 GCF_018991925.1 Homarus americanus
TCTAAAAAAATAAAAATCGAGTTAATGTTATAAAATATATCTCTTCGGTGAATTCCTATTATCACCCTCTGCCTCTTACTTCCCTCCTTCTATATTAATCCTTTGATGTTTCGTCCTTTGCTCTATCTCCTCTTGGGCTCTTTCTTTCTTTCTATTTCTCCTCCTCCGTTATATCTCTCTCCTTTAACACTTTCATCTCTCTCTCTCTCTCTCTCTCTCTCTCTCTCTCTCTCTCTCTCTCTCTCCTTTACCACTTTTATCTCTCTCTCTCTCTGTTCTCTTGTCTCTCTCATTCCCCCATCCATTACTTCCCATCTCACTTCATCTTAAGTACTCTCTCATTCTCCTTATCTCATCTTGTTCATTTTCCCTCAGACAGACAGACAGACAGACAGACAGATAGATAGACAGACAGACAGACAGACACAGACACACATAACAATCACAAATCCTCTCCCTGCACACCTGTGAGCCAAGGTATAATGTTTAATGAGCTAAGGTGGCAAACACAAGATGTAGACACGAGAGGAGGAACTGAACTACTGTAGACATTACCTACTATAACACACACACACACACACACACACACACACACACACACACACACACACACATAAGCACATAAACACACACACACACACATGGCAGGAGCCTTAATTAAATGAAAACATCCTTGAAGGTGTTGTCTGATGGCCCACATAAGGACAGATGGCCAACAAAAGGACAGATGGCCAACATAAGGACTGATGGCCAATATAAGGACTGATGGCCAATATAAGGACCGATGGCCAACATAAGGACAGATGGCCAACATAAGGACCGATGGCCAACATAAGGACTGATGGCCAACATAAGGACTGATGGCCAACATAAGGACAGATGGCCAACATAAGGACCGATGGCCAACATAAGGACTGATGGCCAACATAAGGACAGCCGGCCAGGGTTACTAACACGGTGTTGGGGGGAAGCGGTCAATAGCAACGCCCCTACGCTAACGAGGCGGTAAGAGCCGTTCTAAAAGGAGCAGTCCTCACCTAATGACCCCTCCTGACGCCCTCTGAGGCTTCTGACGCCCTCTGACAGACTCCTGGCTCCCTCTGACAGACTCCTGACACCCGCTGAGAGACTCGGGGTCTCCACAATACCCACACTCTCACCCGGAACTAAGAGGCCGCATCTGTTTACATTACTTGAGTCCCAGTCCCAAATTCGACCTCATTATGGGGGTTCGAATCTGTATCGTGGTCGCGTCAGTCTGAGACGCTTGGGGCACATGAAGTACAAGTCAGAACAGGTTGATACAGTGCTCGCCACCTGTCCTAAAGGTCAGTGGTTCGATTCCGGGGCACTCCAATTCCGCCTGTACAGTTGAGGATGTAAAGGTGGTCGTGTATAGTACCGGGCCACGCTACCGTCTTATGTACCGAGACTCAGTATGGGATCCTCCTTCGCCACTATTCCACGGGAGTCATCGAGTATTTGAACCTCGAACAATTACAGTAGAACCTGACTTGTAAGCCTTTGTGAACCCAGCCTTAGTACCACCTTTGTGAACCCAGTCTTAGTAACACCTTTGTGAACCCAGTCTTAGTAACACCTTTGTGAACCCAGCCTTAGTAACACCTTTGTGAACCCAGTCTTAGTAACACCTTTGTGAACCCAGTCTTAGTAACACCTTTGTGAACCCAGTCTTAGTAACACCTTTGTGAACCCAGCCTTAGTAACATACAGCAGACTGATCTTAATGCTTTGTATGGAACCCAACTAGTAGTAACACCTTTGTGAACCCAGTCTTAGTAACACCTTTGTGAACCCAGTCTTAGTAACACCTTTGTGAACCCAGCCTTAGTAACACCTTTGTGAACCCAGTCTTAGTAACACCTTTGTGAACCCAGCCTTAGTAACACCTTTGTGAACCCAGTCTTAGTAACACCTTTGAGACGCCAGACCAAACGAAGACCAAAGAACACCGTCTATAAGATCACCACACTACTATATACTCGTATTAGGGTAAAAAAAAAAAAAATTATCTCTACGAATCTCTGAGAATGGAGAGGAGGAGAAGCGCTCACGGAATCACCAGGTCCTACAAAGGTGAAGGGAGTCCTTTGAGTGCACCGCGAGGCGTAGTGGTGAGGATTAGCTTCGTTGTGTCGTCTGGGGGCGCTTCCTATACTGCCACCCCACTCCACCTCACCCCTCTATCCACACCCTCTCTACCTCTCCTACCACTCCACCCCACTCCACCTCACCCTTCCATCCACACTCTCTCTACCTCTCCTACCCTTTCCCTCCTACATACCGGGGCGGGGTGTCTTGTTATTGATGGTCATTAATGCACGGTATTCTCTTGGGATCTCTCTCTCTCTCTCTCTCTCTCTTCTTTCCCGTTTATCTATATTTATGTAATGAGGACAACAACAACAACAACAACAACAACAACAACAACAATAATAATAATAATAATAATAATAATAATAATAATAATAATAATAATAATAATAATAATAATAATAATAATAATAATAATCACACTGCCGCGATACCTGAGCCACTGAGCAAACTCCACCAAGTATGTCGGCAGTAGAGGGAGGGAGTGAGGGAGAGAGGGAGTGAGGGAGAGAGGGACAGAGGGAGTGAGGGAGTGAGGGAGAGAGGGAGAGAGGGAGTGAGGGAGTGAGGGAGGTGAGCAGGACTAAACCTTGATAATTGTTTACGTCTTATGAGGAAACTTAATAAGATGTTCCGCTTGTGTAATCCCCTCCCCCCCTCCTACCCAGGCGTCTTCGGCACAATCCACGCGTTTGAGGGCATATCTCTCGTTGATTGGCTCTTACCCGCTGGTTTCCCTCCCGTATCTAATACATTAATCTAGCTTGACCCTAAACCTCTCTTAACCTGACCTAAACTTAATCTCACTTAAAATATCCAAAACTAAATTTAACCTTACCTAAAGTAACCTAACCTAATTTAAACTTGAGCTAATCAGACCTTACCTTAATCTAAACTAAACTTAACGTAACGTAACGTAACGTAATCTAACCTGAACGTAACCAAATCTAACCTAACCTAACCTAACCTAACCTAACCTAACCTAACCTAACCTTACTATAACTTAGTCTAATTGTACTGGTAGTGATTTGGTCACTCGTATTACGTCACAGCAAGAGGGGACCAATCACAACAGTTCGTGCCCGCAAAACACGTGGATTTTAGCGAGTCAGGGAATATTGTCTTGACTTAAGGTAAGACGTGTGACAGTTGAGCCAGGGAGTCTCTCTCTCTCTCTCTCTCTCTCTCTCTCGCTCTCTCTCGGGATCTCAGTTAACAAGTCTCCCAGGATTGCCATCAGTAATTCTCTCCTTGCTCACCCGTTCCTCTGATTACCACTCCTGAGTGTGTGTGTGTGTGTGTGTGTGTGTGTGTGTGTGTGTGTGTGTGTGTGTGTGTGTGCGCGTGTGTGTGTTTGTACGTACACACATACACACACGGCTCAGTCCATAACACACTTAACGTAATAAAAATCCGCCCAATTAATAATTTTATTCAGTGGACTAAAAACAGAAGCTCTCATTACCAAACGGGTTATTATTACCAAAATGAATTACTTCAGATAATTGGAGTGTAATCCTCTGTCGCATAAATTGTCGGGCAGTGATAATGACGGGGGCATTAACGTGCTATACACAGGACTGTTTACGTGTCGGTGTTTACGGCTGCAAGGGTGTGATTTATGGTAGAGAGGGAGGATGATGTGTGTGTGTGTGTGTGTGTGTGTGTGTGTGTGTGTGTGTGTGTGTGTGTGTGTGTTGACTTGTGGGAGAGAGATGGTGGCAGGTTATTGAGCCGTCCAGGTTGGGTTGAGTTGGAGTTGGAGTTGAGTTGGGTTGGGTTGGGTTGGGTTGGAGTTAGGTAAGAGTTGGAATGAAAGTTAGGTTAGTCACACACACACACACACACACACACACACACACAGAGGCACAAACACGGCTTGATCCTGACAACAGAAACAAGATCTAGTGCAGTGAAGAAAAAAGGTAAGCTATTTTCTGGGGGATGTTGACGGTGTTGTGTATCCTGCCATATGTGTCCTGCTGTGTGTCCTGTCGTATGTATCCTGCTGTGTGTCCTGCCGTATGTATCCTGCTGTGTGTCACATATATTGTCCTGCTGTGTATCACTGTATGTGTCCTGCTGTGTGTCCTTATCGTATGTGTCCTGCTGTGTATCCTGCCGTATATATCCTGCTGTATCCTGCCATGTACTTATCCTGCTGTGTGTCCTATTATATTGTCCTGCTGTGTATCCTGCTGTGTCCTGCCATGTATCCTGCTGTGTAGCCCCTACCCATGCTTATCCTGCTGTATGTCCTATTATATTGTCTACTGTGTATCCTGTCATGTGTCCTGCTGTGCTTATCCTGCCATGTGTCCTGTGTATCCTGTCGTATGTATCCTGCTGTGTGTCACACCCATATGCTCCTGGCTGTGTATCCTGCTGTGTGTCATGTGATGGTGGGGAGTATATATACACACACTTTTAAAACCAGTACACACACACACACACACACACACACACACACACACACACACACACACACACACACACATGATCATGAACATTTACGGTGAAAAGTACAACGATGGCCATTAAGAAAACAACGATGAAGACAGGAAGAGAACAGGTCGAGAACAGAGAACAAGACGAGAACAAGACGAGAACAGGACGAGGACAGGACGAGAACAAGACGAAAGAAAGAGAACAAGACGACAGAACGAGAACAGGACGAGAACAAGACGAAAGAAAGAGAACAAGACGAGAACAGGACGAGAACAGTACGAGGACAGGACGAGGACAGTACGAGAACAGGACGCCACAGTGCAGTAATTCACAACGTAAAAATCGTCCATATCACGAGACCCGGAACACGACCCCCACTCTATATGTCTTAATATGTTACGCCTTATTCCTTCCTACTCCTCCTTCTATCATCATCTTTCTTATTATACCATTTATTCCTTCCCTCATTCCTCATTCACGCTACATTAATATTACCTCTTTCTCTCCCTCATTCCTCATTCACACTTATTATTATTATTATTATTTTTATTATTATTATTATTATTATTATTATTATTATTATTATTATTATTATTATTATTATTATTATTTTTATTATCATCATCATCATCATTGCTTTCATTTCCTTTTACACTGTTTTCTCTTCCTCAATTCTCTAATTCTCTATTTCATCCAAATAATAGCAGAAATCATACTAGTACGTACTATTATAATTATTAAACTAACTAGCTCTATAAAACTAGCCAATGAAAAACTCAAAAGGTAAAAAATTCCCCCCCTTCCCTCTACCCAGCCAATCACAAAGCATCTTACGTGTCATTTGGGCGGTTATTAAGCCAATCACGTGCTCCATTTCCACCTCCGCCTCAGCTGGTTCAAAAAGCCCGCTATTAAAATGCTGTGTTGAGGGAATAGATATTTTTAATGCAGGAAAACAATAATAAACAAGACCAGCATCTCCTTTCCCCTGTCAAACAAAAATAAACAAATAAGAAAACAATAAACAAAACAACCAACCCAAACAACAAAACAATAAAACAAAAGACAAACGAGACTTAAAGACAGAAAAGTTTCACAAAAGTTCCCCCCCCCCTGGAACCACAAACTTTGTCTGAAGGTTTGAAATTAAAAAAAAAAACAAAAAAAAAACACAATAATCTTTTCGTAATAAGATACCAAGAATTAGAGGCGGAATGAGCGAGCCATCCCTCCCTGACACACCGCAAGATGGATTACGCACTGGAGGTAAAACTTTCTTCCCCCCTTTGGGATTGATGATGGTGAGAAGTGGGGGAGGAGGAGATAGGCGAGAATAATAGAGGAGAACACACACACACACACACACACACACACACACACACACACACACACACACACACGCAAACAGGAGCCAGCAGAGGTGGTTTAATTTTCTGGAGGAAGTCATCTAACTTTAGTTTTAAGCTCATTTAACTTAAGAGTCGGTCTATTGAACCCTTGCCTTCACCCAGTCGTGGAGGAGGAAGGATCGGGAATGGGTATAGAGTGGAGGGGGAGAGTGAGAGGGAGTGAAGAAGGAGGTAGGGAGAAGATTGAATGAGGAGGAGGAGGAGAGAAGAGTAAACCAAGAGGAGGAGGATGGTAAGAGTGAAGGAAGAAGAGGAGGAGGAAGGGTAAGAGAGAAAAGTGAAGGAGGAGGTGAGGAAGGAGGAGGAACTGCGGTTTAGGATCAAAGAAGGAATTGATAAGTGAGATAATAGGGAAGGATTAGTGGGAAAGACCAAGTGAATGAGAGAGAAGTGAGGTAAATACTCTCTCTCTCTCTCTCTCTCTCTCTCTCTCTCTCTCTCTCTCTCTCTCTCTCTCTCTCTCTCACCTCCAGACATCGACACACACTACTAAACACACAACATACACACACACACACACACCTCCAAACTTCACCACATCATACACACACACACACACACACACCACACTACACACCACCACTACACACCACCACCACTCCACACCTTCACACATCACTTCACATCACCATCACACACACACCACCGCACACCACCACAACACAACGCTTCATAATTAACCACATTACAACAAAAACTAAAGAAGTCATCTGGCATACATGAATTCAATAAATATTCCCGTATAATGAAATAAAGATGCATACTAATGTTTAAAATGGTGTCAGTGAAGGTAAGCCCAAGAAAAGGTACCTTAATTAACCTCAGGTAGACAGACCCAACACCTGTGATCGTTCAGGAGTACAATACTACAGTTAAAAGTATAAGACTCCAGTTAACTTGTAGGTTCAACCGTGTGTTTCCTCCTGTTATTTGTATTGAAAGTTTATGTGACATGACCCGCGTCCCACACACACACACACACACACACAAGGCGTCAGGTATTATCATATTAAGAGACACAGAGAGACATGCTGAGACACATTAATCAACACGAGTGCGAGACAGTAACGAGACAGTTTTCTACGTTACGAGATAAAACGAGACATACTTAAATAAAGAGATTGTTGAGGATAAGAGACACTGTTTTATATGGACGAACAAGAGAGACAGTATACCTTGTGACAGAGAAACGACCTTACCTGTGTACTCCATCCACTCACCTGTGCCGTTCATCCAACACTCACCTGCAGACAAAAGAAACATAATTGATTACTGATAAATTATTTCCAAGAGAACTTTGATTATTTATAGCTATCAACCTATTAATTTATCTATCTATCTATCTATCTATCTATCTATCTCCATTTATGTACTATATATATATCTATCAATCTATTTGTCTATGGTCACACACACACACACACACACACACACACACACACACACACACACACACACACACACACACACACACACACCTCCATCAGACAGACAGGGAATAAAGTGAGGCTATAAACGCACCATTCACATCAAAGGTGACAGAGTGTGAAAAGTGTTCTGCTGGTGATGACGGATGACGCCAGCAGAGTACATCACACCACTGTATACATATACATACATATACATACATATTGTTTCTGATTGATGATGGCTCTATGTGTAAAATATTCAATACACAATTTAAAGGAAAATATATATATGTGTGTGTGTGTGTGTGTATGTGTGTGGATTCAGGCTTCCATGAAAAATATATATTTCATTCAACACGTAAATATAAATAAATAAATTATACTTGTTGGGTGTTATAAATATTTTTATTATTTTAGGAAGATTTTTAAACTTTTGGAGATATATACACGATAATGATTTTTTGTTTACTCACACACACACACACACACACACACACACACACACACACACATATCAAGAAGCGCTCAACACACTGACCCTTTCGACTCTCACTGACCATCACCACGACCTCATCTGCAAATTTGGTAGAAAACTACACCATCCTCGACACCGGCTCCTACCTGAATCCCCTAGCCCGGGGTATGCTGACACCTGGCCATCAGCCCATACCGTGCAGACTTCGATCGCTATAAGGTATAATGAGTCAATATAGTATCAATAACCTTGGCAACTAATTATGTTCTCCCAGTAAACACTACTCCTTGCACTGTCACTATGTTGAAATGCACTGTAGTTTGAGCTTTTCCCCATCTAGTTATTATATATCTTATTTGTATCACTTATGTTACTTGTATATTATTTGTAATTCGAAACCCATTCCCCAGATATGTAACTGTATATTTTCAGCCTTCTGGCTGCCAAGCTCTTTCAATAAACCGTTAATTATTATTATTATTATTATTATTATTATTACGCACACAATGCGCTATAAAACAAGAGCTGTGTTACAAAAACAAATATTCCACCACCGGTAAAAAAAATATCTATTCTCTAAACTGAATCGTTTTTGCTTAATCCTACTAACAACTTGCAGTAAAATGTCACGGTATAAAAGTTACGAGAACCCTTCACACACACACACACACACACACACACACACACACACACACACACACACACACACACACACACCAAAACAGAGGTACAATGTTTCAATCTCTTAATGCATCTTCCTCCATCGACCTGCCTCACTCACCTTTGTTTACGACCTGTGGTAATTAACACTGTTCAATGATTAATACCTGTAGATCGAGGACAGGTATGTAGGTCTCGATCTCTATCTCGTACACCCACAGAGATAGTCATCATAAATGTGATCAATGTCAATCAAGAGAAAATCAACCATCAACTCTAATCAACTGAGGAACAGGATCAACCTTCATCATATATTAGTAAATCATGATGACACAATCCTATCAATACGATCTACAGTAATAATGATCATAATAATAATAATAATAATAATAGTAATAATAATAATGATAATAATAATAATAATAATAATAATAATAATAATAATGATAATAATAATAATAATGATAATAATGATAATAATACTACTACTAATAATAATAATGATAATGATAATAATAATGACAATAATAATAATAATAATAATAATAATAATAATAATAATAATAATAATAATAATAATAACAATAATAATAATAATAATAAATTCACCTGGGTTCATCTTCACGTGAGGTAAACACATAACAACTCTCAGGTTAATTACTTTATCAGTCACCTCAGGGGATTAATTGGGTTGATTCAGTGCAGGTAAAATTAACTAAGATATATTTAGTAAGTTGTTGAGCTCTTCTAGCCTGGCCCCTCCTAGCCTGGCCCCTCCTAGCCTAGAATTTCTTAACCTGGCCTCATAACCTCACTAAAATGTCACACTTAGTCATTGAGTGAGTGTGTGTGTGTGTGTGTGTGTGTGTGTGTGTAAAGGAAGCACTACTGGTATGTCTGATGACCCACAAATCAGTGTCATAACTCTATTAAATTCTTGATCTTAACTACGAGTATGTACAAAGATAGGTTAGGTTAGGTTAGGTTAGGAAAGGTTAGGCTAGGTTAGGTTAGGTTAGGTCGTGCCATTTTTCCCACAACAGACTTTCTGGATAAATCAAAATAAAGTTCCCTCCCGGTGACTCGCTCCTATTTTTTATCTCACAGTGGCAGGCGCGACCCTACCATATAACACACCTAACCTAACCTAACCTAACCACCCCACACACACACACACCACTCCTATCCACACCAGCCATATAACATCACCATACACACCATACTAACCACACCACCACCATTACATCACACACACACACACATACACACCACAACGCCACCTACCCACATCCACACACACACACACCACAACGCCACCTACCCACACCCACCACAACTCACATCCAACCTGAGTATATGAGCTTAATGTCAACAATGTATACAGGGTGTCTCAAAACTTTTTGCTTACACCATCTAAATGTGAAATGAGTTCCTAAACCTACAGGGTGTCCCGAAAGTTAGTTTGTCAATCTAAACGTGAGATGAGTATGACGCGTTAACCGACTTTTGCGACACCCTGTACATCTGTAAGCAATAAAGGTTCCTGTTTGTAATGACCCTCACTGTAGTGTTGCACAGAGCGACAGACAGACACAACGATCTTTATATATCTCTTCTCAGGAAACAGACAGAGAGACAGAGAGACAGACAAACAGACAGAATCTCTATATATCTCCTCCAGCAGCTTAGGTGGTGGATTTTTTTTCTGTTTAATTGTTTTTTATTTTATTTTATTCTCGGTAAATTATCATCATCAGTTCCATTAACTAGCCCTCATCATACCTGCTTAATTGTCATCATTATCCTCTTTAATTATTATCATTATATCAGGTTTAACTATCAGTAACATTTCAGCTAAATTATCATTATTATATTCACTCAAATCCATCATTATTTCCTGTAAATTGACATCATTATTTCCGCTAATCATCATTATTTTAGCGGCGCCATACCAATAACAAGATGAAGTTGGTGACCTGGGTTAGGTTAGGTTAGGTTAGGTTAGGTTAGGTTAGGATATATATACAGTGCCAGAGAGAAATCTTCCTTTTGAGAATTTCCTAGAGGGAGGCAAGGGAGGAAGTAAGGGAAAATGAAGGAAGGAAGGAAGGGAAGGAAAGGAAAGGAAAGGAAAGGAAAGGAAAGGAAGAGAGAGAGAGAGAGAGAGAGAGAAGGAGGAAGGAGAGCTGACCAATAGCTGTTGAGGATTTATGGGGAGCGACAGAGAGAGAGAGAGAGAGCCGAGGAGCGGACCCTATAGTGGACACAGACCGTGATATTGACACAGTAAACAGAGTACGAGTTTAATTCATAAGGCAACGATACAGGCAGTCGGAGAGATACAGGGATTCATTTCTCAATCATAATATGCGCTGGGTTATACTCGGTCATGCAAGAACGAAGGGCCTATAGTGCGCGCGCGCGTGTGTGCGTGTGTGTGTGTGTGTGTGTGTGTGTGTGTGTGTGTGTAGACAATATATGCCTGATATACGCTATCATACACCAATGACAGTATATCCTTGGAATAAATACTACTACGGGATATATCAATGGTGTATATCTGAGTATGATGCACCTGGGAAATATATTTATACACGTATGAGGAACCATCATTAGGTCGTGAGAGACGGAGGAGGAAGAGGAGGAGGACCCAACACCACGGTCACTCCTCCAACACACGAAGGATGAGTGACCGCCGTGTTTATGGAGAAATCGACAATAAATTCTATAGCTTCCTTCCAAGACAGACTAGCAAGCAAGAGGTAAGTGCTAAAGAATAATAAATAGTAGGTGGAGAGAATACTGGAGCTGTAACTGAGTCGCCTACCAATTGTAACCTGATTAGTACAGCATTGTGACACTAAATACAGCATAATACAGCATAACATATAAATCATTCCAGTGTAATTACATTTATTACTTTAAAACAAATTCATATTGTTAGTGAATAAAAGGTCTGTTTTGTTATAAATATTGTATCCAACCATTGTTTATATTATCTCACTACAGCTATAGTTGTATATATTCAAAGTATTAACTATAAAACCTGAAATGATTAATATATAAAATGGGTAAAATTTTTAATAATACGTCGAAAACATTTTAGTTAACCAACACGAGTAACAAGACTCATATTAAAACAAATTATAATAACACCTTTTGCAACAACTAATAACAGCAATAACAGCATCCTTCCCCTGCCTCTCCCCCCTACCAACCCCACCACACCCCTACCAACCCCACCACACCCCTACCAACCATAAATCACCCCACACACACCACCCACCACCATCCTCCCCATATCACCCTCCCTCCCTCCTATCCCTCCCCAGCCACCATGGGCATATGTGTCAAACATAATCGCTAGTAGCTATCGTCATCTGGGGAGAAATATGAACGTTGCTGTAAAAATGGCGATATCGCTCAAGGCTGGGACGGCGAGGGGGGAGTGTTTTATGGGGACGATACCACGAGAGCCATGACCGATTGGAGACATTTACCTGAGACATTTACCTGAGACATTGACCTGGGACATTTACCTGAGACATTTACCTGAGACATTGACCTGGGACATTGACCTGGGACATTGACCTGAGACATTTACTTGAGACATTTACCTGGGATGTTTACCTGGGACATTTACTTAGGACATTTACCTGAGACATTGACCTGGGACATTGACCTGGGACATTTACTTGAGACATTTACCTGGGATATTTACCTGGGATATTTACCTGGGACATTTACCTGGGATATTTACTTGAAACATTATTTGAGACATTTACCTGAGACATTTACCTGGGACATTTACCTGAGACATTTATTTAAGACATTTACTTAAAGACATGGACAAAAGGGGTATATATATATATATATATATATATATATATATATATATATATATATATATATATATATATATATATATATATATATATATATATATATATTAATTTATTTATTATTTGTGGTAATATAATTATT
>NW_024722335.1:415000-417500 GCF_018991925.1 Homarus americanus
TCCTGTGTCTCCCTGAAGTGTTTGTTTATGACCTGAGGAGAGAGAGAGAGAGAGTTAGTTATGTTGACAGACCATGATATTGTGTGTGTGGCGAGGCTAGATATTGTTTTATTGGTGATGGAGGTAACTTGTAGGCCCCCCTCTCTCTCTCTCTCTCTCTCTCTCTCTCTCTCTCTCTCTCCTTCTTTCTCTCACACACACACACACCCTCCTTCCCTCTTCCTCCCTGCCCTCCAGTCCTTTGTCTTCCCTCCATCTGTCCCTCCTGCTACCTCCCTTCCCTCCCTCCAGCGCCAGGTATTTGGGTAGTAATCAGGACTTTATTACCGGTCGAAAAACAACACAAACAGCTATAATAAAATAAATAAAATAAATCACCATAGCGGTAGTTTAAACCATAACGATCCTAAACACAAGTTACATTAAACCTAAAACGAATTAAATCCTATTACGTGCAATTAAATTATACACCAGGATTGTGTAAATATAATTATAACATCATAACTTATTGGTAGTGAGAGTTATAATGCGTTAATTAGTTACAAAATATAATAATCATCCCTTGAGGCCACATAATGCTATACTCGATGGCTCCCTCAAGTTGTATATGGCCAGGTAAACACAACTTTATGCCACAGGGGTCTAAGGGTCACAATATTATTACTCAACTTGTCTAACTTTACTTATTGTTGTTATGAAGATTATATTGACTGTAAGCTTTGACCTCCATCTACACCCACCTACACCTCACCACCCACACACCCACACCCACACCCACTACCACACCACCACCCATACCCACACCCACACCCCACCACCCATACCCACCCACACCCACTACCCATACCCACACCCACACCCACCACCTATACCCACACCCACACCCACTACCCAACCCACACCCACACCACCACACCTACACCCACCACCATACCCACACCCACACCCACCACCTATACCCACACCTACACCCACTACCTATACCCACACCCTACACCCACCACCATACCCACCCCACACCCACCACCATACCCACCCACACCCACTACCATACCCACCCACACCCACCACCTATACCCACCTCACCCACCACCTATACCCACACCCACACCCACCACCCATACCCACACCCACACCCACCACCTATACCCACCCACACCCACCACCATACCCACACCCACACCCACTACCATACCCACCCACACCCACCACCACCCACCTGCACCCACCACCTATACCCACACCCCACACCCACCCCATACCCACCTACACCCACTACCTATACCCACACCCACCCACCCACCCACACCCACACCCACACCCACCACCACCCACCCACACCCACACCATACCCACCCACACCCACCACCCACACCACCCACACCCACCACCCACACCCAACCACACCCCCCACACCCCCACACACCCACACCCACACCCACCACCTATACCCACCTGCACCCACCTCACCCACACCACACCCACCACCACCCACCCACCACCACCATACCCACACCTCACCCACCACCTGTACCCACACCTACACCCACCACCCATACCAACCTACACCCACTACCCATACCCACCACCACACCCACACCCATCACCCACCACCTACACCCACACCACCACACCCACACCCACACCCACCACCATACCCACACCCCACCACCACCACCCACACCCACACCCACCACCCATACCCACACCCACACCCACACCATACCCACACCTACACCCACCACCTATACCCACCCACACCCACCACCCATACCCACCCACACCCACCACCCACACCCACTACCTATACCCACCACACCCACTACCTACACCCACCTACACCCACTACCTACACCCACCTACACTCCCCCATTTGTTGATTCCTGGCGTTAATTTGGTCAGTTACCCAGCCTCCCCATCTCTCACTCTCCATCCCTACCTCCTCCTCCTCCCTCTTCATCTCAACACTCTCCTCCTCCTCCTCCTCCTCCTCCCTCTTCATCTCAACACTCTTCACTCGTCTCTCCTCCTTCTTCAACCCCTTCCTCCTCTCCACCTCCCTCCTTCCTCACCACACCTCCCTTAACTCAACCCAACCTCTCCCCCCTCCTCACCCGTCTCTCTCCTCCTTCACCCCTCTCCACCTTTCTCCCCACCATCACCTCCTTCTTCACCCTCCTCCCCCTCTCCGCCTCCTCCGTGGGAACTCGAGGGTGTGACGAAGAGGAAAATCAAACAGGAAGTCTTGGAGAGGAGGAGACCCAGGTCCTCCAGCCTCCAGGACCTGAAGGAATATTACGTTTCTTTCCTCCCTCAGTGTAAACATCCGGCCACCTCACCTTCCACTACCCACCATTAATAAACCTGGCAAGATTCCTGCTCGGGGTCTTAGACTCATACTAAGACTCCTGCTGGGGTCTTAAACTCATTCTAAGACTCCTGCATGGCTCTAAACTCACACTAAGACTCCTCCTGAGGTCCTTAACGCATACTAAGACTC
>NW_024722335.1:420000-430170 GCF_018991925.1 Homarus americanus
ACACACACAGGAATCTCCAGCACATACAGTACACACACACACACAGGTCTCTACCGCATATACGCAGTCACACGCACATACACAAGTTGCAAATGTACATAAACTGCACGTCTCAAAAGCAATTACTAACACACACACACACACACACACACCTTCATAAAACCAAGCCCCCTCACCGCGCCCATCTAACCTTACAAACATCACCCACCACCCACACCCAACCAACCCCACCCACCCACCCACCCAACCCACCCACCCACCCACCCACACACCCAACAACCCACCCACCACCCACCCACACACCCACCCACCCCACCCCCACACCCTCACATACCAATAATGCCTCAGATGTTCACCCTTGATTTAATTCTACTCCCTTCATCAGGCTGTGTAGGGCCGACGGCTTGGTCCCTTGTGTAGTAATGGGGTGGTTGGCTCACTGGCTGGATGGATGGCTGGAGGGATGGCTGGATGGATGGCTGGGTAGATGGCTGGATAGATGGCACGATGTCTGGCTAGATGGCACGATGGCTTGTTTGATGGCTGAATGGCTAGCTGTTTGAGCCTTGGTATGTTATGTAGGGAGGTTATGTAGGGAGGTTATGGGAGGATATGTGAGGAGGATATGTAGGGAGGATATGTAGGGGAGGTTATGTGGGGAGTATGTGGGGGAGGTTATGTGGGGAGGATTATGTGGGGAGGTTATGTGAGAATAATGTAGATAGCCTTGGGTCATTCTCTATCTCTCCTCTTAATATTTTCAGATAGATTGCAGGACCCAGGAGGCTGGACCCCTTACTAACCCCCACTAACACCCCCACCTACCCCCCACCAGGTGACCCCCCAAGGACCACACGACTGAATGTGGCCCTTCCCTCAACCACCTGCTGCCATTGGGTTATAAGTCACCAACATACGGGAGGAGGAGGAGGAAGGAGGAGGAGGAGGAGGAAAGGAGGAAGGAGGAGGAGGAGGAGGAGGAGGAGGAAGAGGAGGAGGAGAGACAAACACATACATAACCAGAGAGAGAGTTTCACATCACAACAAACCACAAGTGCTATCCAAACCCCATGTTATTCTGTGTTCAAGGTTACCGCACATCATCAAGCAACACTCAGACCAACCTCAACACAAAATAAAATTGTTCAACACACCTCACACAGACAGACAGACAGACAGACAGACAGACCAACATCAACACTAGATAAAATTATTCTTCCTACCTCACGTCCACAATTCAGACACACACACACACACACACACACACACACACACACACACACACACACACACACACACACACGATGAAATTATTCTAACTAGTTCACGTTCGCAACAGACAGACAGACACAGGCACAGCAGCGGGGTATAAACAGCCTTGTTATGGTATCGCTTTAACGTTAACTCAATTCTAGTGTAAAGAGCAACAGTGCAAATTCAGTTGGGATTAATTATATTTCTACAGTGATGCCGAGTACGTAACCAGAGTTTAGTTCATTAAAGTTTGGCAAAAAAAAAAATCGATTTAGCGAACTATATATGGAGAAGTAAAGTCCGTTATATCGAGGGTTCGTTAGATATGAAATTTTTATCTAACGAGGTGTAAAGATATGGAAGTTCGTTATATCGAGGATCTGTTAAGTATGATACCTGTATTTAACGGACTATATATGGAGAGGAGAGTCCGTTATATCGAGGATGTGTTAGATAATAAACCTGTATCTAACGGATTATATGAAGAGAGAGAATTCCGTTATATGGAGGTTTTAATGTATTTATTATTAAGTAAAATTATTATTAATACATTTAGTTTTAACACACACACACACACACACACACACACACGAGACATTAATAATTTTCTTCCTTTTTAAAAATAATGAAAATATATAAGACGTTTACGAGCATATAATTTTAGGCGAGATGAGCTTAGCCCA
Organism: Homarus americanus; assembly: GCF_018991925.1. NCBI lineage: Eukaryota > Metazoa > Arthropoda > Malacostraca > Decapoda > Nephropidae > Homarus > Homarus americanus. The sequence continues at coordinate 421,938 of NW_024722335.1, forward strand.
AGGTTAACCTAACCAAGCCTAACCTAACCTAACCAAGCCTAACCTAACCTAACCTAACAACCACAACACCAACAACACTAACCACAGTAAAACCAATAACAACAATAACTGCAGGTCCAACAACAACAACAACAACAACAAAAGCAATAAGCACCTGAGCCACTGATATTAATTAAAATTCTAAAGTTTCCATACAAAGTCGACAAGATGGGACTAAAGGTGAACACCTGGTCTACCTGAACCAATATTAATGTTGCAGGTGTGTGTGTGTGTGTGTGTGTGTGTGTGTGTGTGTGTGTGTGTGTGTGTGTGTGTGTGTGTGTGTGTGTGTGTGTGTGTGTTTCTCTCTCTCTCTCTCTCTCTCTCTCTCTCTCTCTCTCTCTCTCTCTCATTCCTTTATCTCGCCAGCAAATAAAGAAAAAGATAACAGAAAATAAAAGAACAAACTTGATGACACCATTAGAGTCGTTAAAGAGGGCGTGAACGACCTCGTTAGACCAGAACCTGGCAAAATGATCCCATCAACCTGATTTTTGGCGACGCCTCATGATACCAACAACGCCAAGAGCTTAATTTAAGTCGAGAGGCCACCGGACGCGCGCGCGCACACACACAGACACAGAAACAGACACACACACACACACACACTCAATAAACGACTGTGTACCCTGAAATAGGATAAAGCCAATATGTCATACAAACTAATGGCCAAACACGAACCAAATTCTCAACCAAACGACCACTAACAAATTATCAGCCCAAACCTAACACACGGACAGACATTCTGACTAAGAATTTCAATATTATCACAGAATTCATTACCTGTGTTGTGTGTGTGTGTGTGTGTGTGTGTGTGTGTGTGTGTGTGTGTCTGTGTCTGTGTGTGTGTGTGTGATTATCCAAGATGGCGGCGGTCAGGTTGAAACTTAGATTTATCTTTTGTTTGTCATTTACAGATTATTGATGTCTTATAATTATACAAAGTTATTAGTTTGAAATTATACACAGGTTTAATCGACATCTTAATTATACATTCTTGTTGTTCATTCATTCATATGATATTATTTATTTTCATACATTTAACCATGTCACTATAACCTTCTCATCCCATAACATTCACTAATTTGAATGACAGGATAATGTTATGATATGAGAATATTAACCTAACTTAGCCTCAGCATAACCTAACCTAACCTAACCAAACCTAACCTAATCTACTTCTTCTTCTAACCTAACCTAACCTAACTAACTGCACGTCGTAGGGCAGAGGATAATGTTACGATATCGAAACTTTAAACTAACCAATCATAAGTAACATGACTTTGCACGTTAAAACACACACACACACACACACACACACACACACACAGACAAACAGATAAACACACAAAGAAAGCGTCTCTCTCTTTTCTCTCTCTCATTTGACGAAACTCCAGAGTGAAAATGTTATTCAATTATGCCAACAGAAGGGGCTGCAGTAGGCAACTTGGGCTGCACATCTGGCCACGCGCTCGCTCTCACACACACGGCAGCGAAGACGACAAAAGCGTTATTATCCCATGAAGGAATTTTTATATATATATAAATATTCTTTCCTTTAGCGCTGTGAGGGAGACGCTGGGGTCAAAAAAATTCAAGAGTGAGAGGGTTTGGCCAGGGCGCCTATCTTAGATTAGTTTAAAGATCGCTGTTATGTTATGTTATGTTAGGTTATGTTGGGTTATGTTATTGGTGGTTATGTTGTTGTTGGTTAGGTTAGGTTAGGTTAGGTTGGTTATGTTAGGTTAGGTTAGGTTAGGTTAGGTTGTGTTAGGTTAGTTAGGTTTGTTGGTTGGTTAGGTTAGGTTAGGTTAGGTTGTGTTGGGTTATGTTATGTTGGTTGTGTTATGTTATGTTGGGTTATGTTAGGTTAGGTTAGGTTAGGTTGGTTGGTTTGTTGGTTAGGTTTGTTGTTTGTTTGTTTTTGGTTATGTTATTAGGTTGTATTAGGTTAGAGTTAGGTTATCCAGGTTAGGTTAGGTTGGAGTGTTAGGTTATGTTATGTTATGTTAGGTTAGGTTGGGTTATGTTATGTTAGGTTAGGTTAGGTTAGGTTGGTATGTTGTTGGTTTGTTGGTTGGTATGTTGGGTTGGTTATGTTGGTTGTTTATGTTAGGTTGGGTTGGGCTAAGTCGGTGAGTTCTTGTGTGGTTATCATCATCACCAAGGCAACAGCCACCACAGATGTTCTAAGTGTTGCTGCATCATTAGTTCAGAGAGGCACGCAGGGAACGGTGCCTTGTGTGTGTTGTGTAGCACATCCCCATAAGGCTCTGCTGCTTCACGAGATGTGTTGATGATTAGATGCAAGCACTCAAGCACCATTACCTGTACCTCGTGTGTATCAGTGACGAGACACACACACACACACACACAACATGGGGTGACAGATGAAGAACAAGAAGAACAAGAACAAGAACAAAAAGAAGAACAAGAAAAACAAGAACAAAGAAGAAAAAGAGGAAGAAGGAAGAAGAAAAAGGAAGATGGAGAAGGAGAAGAAGAGAAGAACAGCAACAAGATGACTGTCACTCTCTACCTACACACTTTATCACTTAAATTATTAAAGTGCCACCAACTATAAGAAGTTATTATGACTTGAGACACCAACAAGACGCTGCAATAAACAGATTAACATGCAACAGCCCCCAGTAGGATGGTCGTTGCACCCGTGAGAGCCGAGCAACGCTGCAACAAGACTGTGATCCACGCCTCCTGCCTGAATAATTACTGACTGTTGGGTCGGAACGGAACACTTAACCCTGTAATAGCATTAAATATGGATGTATACCAAGACAGAGGGAAGGTGGGAGGGAGTAGGGAGTCGTATACGAGGTCGTGTCTGGATATATACGACCATAACACGACCAAGTGACATGAGACAACTACCTGTAACACTACCAGGACAATAACACAAGTACCAACCCCGTAACACTCTTGTAACACTAGTAGGAAACGTATCTTTAAAGGTGACCCCCCACAGTAAAGCGATTCACCTTTGTCTGTGGGTTATAAAAAGGTATTGTATCCTCACCTTACCTCGTCCTGCACACACACACACACACACACACACACACACACACACACACACACACACACACACACACACACACACACACACACACACACACACACACACACACACACACACACACACACACACACACACACACACACCACCACAGCATCATCTCATACACCCTCATCTTTTTATCAGCCTTCACGTCTTGGTTCACTAATCTCCTTCTCCAAGCTTCTCATGTTTTCGTTATAAGTTTAGTTCATCATCTTGACTACTCATTTGCATATTTTCCTTCATAACAGGTTAACTCGGCTCAAGACTTTCAACAACCATATGAAGAGTCTTATTTATTATGTATGCTGATCTCTCAATTTAAATTTGCTTTTATTGCTATTAAAATATTCATAATAGTAATTGGGTGGTGGTGGTGGTATAGTGGTGGTGGTGGTGGTGGTGGTGGTGGTGGTGGTGGTGGTGGTGGTGGTGGCAGTGTGGTGGTGTGGTGAGTGGTGGTGGTGGTGTGGGTGGTGGTGGCTGGTGGTTGGTGTGGTGGTGGTGGCGGTGGTGGTGGTGGTGGTGTGGGTGGGGTGGGGTGGTGGTGGTGGTGGTGGTGGTGGTGGTGTGGCGGTGGCGGTGGTGGTGGTGGGGGTGGGGTGGGGTGGTGGTGGTGTGGTGGTGGTGGTGGTGGTGGTGGTGGTGGCGGTGTGGCGGTGGTGGTGGTGGTGGTGGTGGTGGTGGCGGTGGTGGTGGTGGTGGTGGTGGTGGTGGTGTGGTGGTGGTGGTGGTGGTGGTGGTGGCGGTGGTGGGTGGTGGTGGTGGTGGTGGTGGTGGCGGTGGGTGGTGGTGGTGGTGGTGGGTGGTGGTGGTGGTGGTGGTGGTGGTGGTGGGTGGTGGTGGGGTGGTGGTGGTAGCATGATTATCGTGATTATTTTTGTTTATTATCAAATGGTGTAAATAGTGTTATATGATGTTACAGTGACTGTTAGTTCTTCATACCAGTTATTCACTCTTAATATTAACAGATCCACACTACTACCACCATACCACCATCACCACCCACCACCATCACCATCACCACTATCACTACACCACCACGCCACCTCCACACCACCACCATCACCCTACCATCACGGCTATCACACCATCATAAGGCCAATACTTTATGGGGTAAGTTGGTTGTCGCAGGCGCCATAGTAGTCTTTACTCCGTCGTGAACATCTTTGCAAGTTGTCTGGCTGCCATTGCAACTTTCCTTAACATGCAAGAATAACAGCGCGTATTGAGAGCCACCACAGGAGGTCTGAACTGTAAGGAGGAGTGAAGAGAATCCTACAATATGGCTCAGAATCTTGGAGGAGCACCAACTACTATCATCCTCCATGCTGTTCAGTCTTGGAGGAGCACCAACTACTATCATCCTCCATGCTGTTCATTCTTGGAGGAGCACCAACTACTATCATCCTCCATGGAATCAAATTAACGTAAGCAATTAAGGTAAAATCTCAGGATAATTTTGTTATTTTTGGTGTTATAACTTAAGTCATGCCGTTAATTTGATGTTATTTTTGTTCTATCTAAAGATAACCAATTACCTGTATTATTACACCTTAAGACAAGAGGACTATAAACAGTACGAGCCCTAATACTCCCTGGCACCCCTTCCTGGCCACCCTTCCTGGCACCTCTCACCTATGTGGGCACCCCTTCTAGCATCTCACTTGTAGTGGCACCCTCCATGGCACCTCTCACCTATGTAGTGGCACCCCTTCCTGGCACCTCTCACCTATGTGGTGGCACCCCCCTTCCTGGCACCTCTCACCTATGTAGTGGCACCCTCCATGGCACCTCTCACCTGTGTGACACCCTTCTGGCCTCTCACCTGTGTTGTGGCACCCTTCCTGGCACCTCTCACCTATGTAGTAGCAACCCTTCCTGGCACCTCTCACTATGTGAGTGGCATCCCTTCCTGGCACCTCTCACCTGTGTCTTCTTATCTCTCATCTCTCTCTAATTCTCTCGTCTATCTCTCTTCCCTAACCTAACTCACCATTCCCTCTCTAACTTTCACTTCCTCCCTTCCCTCTCTCCTGCTCCTCTCTTGTCTCCTTATCTCGCTTCTATCTCTCTCTTACTTTCACCTCTCGCCGCCTCTACTCATTATCTCCCCCCCCCACCATTCTTCCTTCTCTCTCTCTGTCTCTTTCTTCAACTCTCCCCTCTACTCATTTCTCTTCCCTCTCCCCTCTTCTCTCTCTCTCCTTCACCATTCTTCCTTCCTCTCTCTCTCTCTTCCTCTTCTACCCTCACCTCCTCCCCTCTGCCACATCAACAACACACCCCAGAGTTTATGATCCCAGAAGCCGCCGCATTTAAGGGAGGGTGGGGCAAATTCCCCCCCAGTTCCCTCCTCCCATTTTCTTTCCATCAAGTTTACGAGGCATTCAAGGGCCGTCTTTAATTTTTTTTAAGGTGTCTCGGTGTTAACCTCTCTTCCTGAGCTTATATTTTTTTCACCTTGGGGTCTGAGTCTGTCTTCTGTCTGTCTGTTTGTCTGTCTACCTGTCTGTCTATCCATTTCTTCTCAATATTCTGTTTGTCATTTCAGCACCATCAATCTACCAATAAATGTAAGAACAACCACCATCCATCTACCAGTCTACCAGTACTACCACAACACACGATATACTATCAGAGCGTATCATGTATATCATTCAGTAACACTTCAACAAACCCAGGGGGGAAATCACCACCCATATAGGATAATTTAATAGCCGAGGGAGAGAAAAAATGTCTCCCTATCTCTCCACGTCACCTCTACAACGCCTCACTATCTCCAAAGGAGAGAAAAAGTCTCTTTCTATCTCTCCACGTCACCTCTACACCACCTCACCATCTCAAAAGGAGAGAAAAAGTCTCTCTCTATCTCTCCACGTCACCTCTACACCTCCTCACTATCTCAAAACATCTCAACACCATCACCGTCTCCCACTAAAGTTACTGTATCTGTTTCTGGGTGTGTGAGTCGCTCAGCGTGCGTCACTCAGCAGCCACTTTACATAATCCACCACTCATCTGCAGTCACTATTTGGCAGAACCCACGCTGATGAGGGAATGATTTGCCGTGAGTGGCACTGATTACAACTACACATTGTATTACACTTTACTCACAGATGTAATCTAACCAAACCAAACCTAACCTAACCCACCATAACCAAACCCAACCTAACTTAATCTAACTCCACCTAATTTAACCTAACCCAAGTCTTCATACAAGAAAACATGGAGGTTTACACAACACACACACACACACACACACACACAAGTACAGTGATTCTCAGGTATTTACAGGTACAGTAATTATCAGGTGTTAAAGTACAGGTACAGTAATTCCTATGTTGTCACCAAACTCTCACACCCTCTAATAAAAAAGAAAGCGGAAGGGGGGGCGGAAGAAAGGAAGGAAAGATGGAAGTTGGAGGGAGGAAGGAATGAGGGAGGGATGAAGACGGGAGAGAGGGGAAGGAGAAGTGATGCAGGTGGGAGGAGAGAGGGAGGATAGAGAAATCTCACCCATAAATATCTACAAAAAGTCGAAAAAGGCGGAAGACAAACTCCTCGGCAGACGGATTCCCAGAACACCAGATCGTTAAAGTCATTTCTTATCGCCCCGTAATGAAAGACTTTAAAGAGAACCCATCCAATTAAGGTAGAGTCTCAGGGCTAATTGGAAGCTCTTTTGGTCTCCAGCTTGATGTGTTCTCGCCGAGTGTGGGACGTTTACACACACACACACACACACACACACACACACACACACACACACACACACACACACACACACACACACACACACACCTAAACAACTCTAGTTAGAGAGAATTTCCATCTACCTCAGTATTTTGGCATTTTATCTATGATTTATTTATTGACGGCTATCTTGTTGAGTAGCATTAAGTAACACCAACACATCAAGCAACACCCACATCACATTAAGTAACACCCACGTCACATTAAGTAACACCCACATCATATTAAGTAACACCAACATGACATCAATTAACACCAACATGACATCAAGTAACACCAACACATCAAGCAACACCCACATCATATTAAGTAACACCAACATGGCATTAAGTAACACCAACATGACATCAAGTAACACCAACATAACATCAATTAACACCAACATGACACATCAAGTAACACCAACATCACACCAAGTAACACCAACATGACATCAAGTAACACCAACACGTACCTTACAACAGAAGCAACGTGAACCATCCCTGAAAAAAAAAAAATTAACATACTAATGAACCCAAAACACCTGTAATATACTAATGTAAGCGTGTGGTTTAATATTGACTTATATAATATTATGACAACAGTAATTACACAGGTACAGTAGTTAAAACAACTATCTGTGCAGGTGGGGGTCGATATGCTCCGAAATTTTACGTGTGACTAGTGACAGCCCTCATATACCAAAACTTATCGTCCATGGTCTCATATTGTTTCCCACAAAGTATGCACAGATAGTTGTTTTATCTACTGTACATATTACATAAATAGATACATAGAGGACAGTATATTAATAACCTGAAGTACCATTAGTAAATAAAAGTAATTTGCATATTAATAAGTATTTGATGAGGGTTTAAACTATAACACACTTAGCAAAATTATAATAGTAAACATACGAGTATTTAGTTCATATTATTATACTGTACATATTAATATAAGCGATATAGTTATGGAACCCTGGAAATAATAATAATAATAATAATAATAATAATAATAATAATAATAATAACAATCACACTAACACCAAAAACAATACCAACAACAATAGTAATAATAACAATAATAACAAAAATAATAACAACAATAATAATAAAACAAAAAAATATTAATAATAACAACAACAACAACAACAACAACAACAACATAGCGACAATAACAGGAAGTATCTCAACAGTGAAAGACTAAACTATAAACACTATATACATCAGATACAGTGAGGGGCTAAAAGGTCGCCATTAAGAGTCTCAATCAGCTAATGAGCAACCTGAACCCTTTTGTGTGTGTGTGTGATATTCCCCACCAAAATATTCCCCACCATAATATTCCCCCTACACAACATTCCCCACATGTAATACGTAACTTCTA